>NC_086359.1:0-32500 GCF_036324505.1 Eleginops maclovinus
CCCAACCCCCCCCAACCCCCCCTAAACCCTAACCCTAACCCTAACCCAAACCCAACCCCCCCCAAACCCCAACCCCCAACCCAACCCTAACCCTAACCCAAACCCCAAACCCTAACCCAAACCCCAAACCCCTAACCCCTAACCCAACCCAACCCCTAACCCAAACCCAACCCCCAAAACCCTAACCCTAACCCTAACCCAAAACCCTAACCCAACCCAAAACCCCAAACCCCTAACCCTAACCCAACCCTAACCCTCCCCCTAACCCAACCCTAACCAACCCTAACCCAACCCAAACCCCCAAAACCCTAAACCCAAACCCCAAACCCAAACCCCCAACCAACCCCCTAACCCAACCCTAACCCAACCCAACCCCAACCCTAACCCAAACCCTAACCCAACCCCCAACCCTAACCCAACCCAACCCCCCCAACCCACCCAACCCAAACCCCTAACCCTAACCCAAACCCCAACCACCCTCCCCTCCCAAAACCCCTAACCCTCCCAACCCTAACCCTAACCCTAACCCAAAACCCAAACCCCCAACCCCAACCCAAAACCCAACCCTAACCCTAACCCTAACCCCTAACCCTAACCCTAACCCAAACCCCTACCCTAACCCCCCCCAACCCCCTAACCCTAACCCTAAACCCTAACCCTAACCCCTAACCCTAACCCTAACCAAACCCTAACCCTAACCCCTATAACAACTATAATGGATACATACCCCGGGTCTCTTTTACAAACATTTGGTTTGCAGTGATTTTATTATGTAGCACTTTTTTATGAGCATTAATTTATATTTATTTTTCCACTAACCTACCGGGCCCTTACCAGAAAAAACCGTTGTTTATTCTTTTTCGTTTTTTAAACCTTTAATCCCTCTTTTTGGGGAGGGGTTTTTTTCCCCCCCCTTTTTTATATTTTTCTATATTTACACTTGCAGCTTTATGGTATTTGACGGTTTTTTTTATAATCCTATTTAAAATAGGCCTAGTATTAAGTATTGTTTTTTGGGCACCCTAAATCTTTTTTAATTTATTCTGTTGGACTTACTTTTACTTTTTTTTCGGATCAGATTGTTTAGAAAAACACTTTTTAGAATATTTGATCGAATCCTTCTACTGTCAAGAGAGAGCCCCGCAGTTTACTTTAAATGAATTTTTTTATTTTTTAAGAAAATGGATCCCCCGCTGCCTGCCCCGTGGTCCCTCCCTATCTGGGGCTTTCCCTTTTAACACACCCAGGGCTTTTAACAACCGATTTTAGTTTTTTTAAAGGGGAAACCTTAATTTTTTAAAAAACTTTTCCCCTCCCCCCGTGCCCGGCCCCTCGGGGGGCCCCATTTATGAGCGCCGGCTCTTACCCAAACCCAACCCTAAGAAAACATCATTTCACAAAGGGCATTTTAACAGCCTTCAGTTTATCTGGTTCAGATGGAGGCTACTTGCCTTCTCACCCAGCAGAGACATTACTTTATTCAGGGGTTTTCCAAGCTCTGGAGACACACCCTCTGGATTTAGCCTGTTTCACTACAATATAGAAGAGTTGTTCACACTGTTTTAACCCGGTTAATTTTGAAACACACACAAACCTGTGAACCCGGGAGTCAGGGTTTGGTGTTAAATAATTTCTCACGGTCTGTTGGGATTGTTTAGAAAGACAGACACATTTTAAAACCCCGTAAAAACTCTCAGGTTAATATCAGGACTGACTCCGGAGACCCACACTCTTGCTGAGGTCTGATTAAAGCCCGAATAATCTCATGAACCCAAAAAGTTTTAATGATTTCATGAAGTTTATTTAAACTAACACACAGAAACCCCCGTAATCCAGAGTGTGGAAACCCAAAAGAAGGTCCCCGGGGGTCTTCATCCTCTCCTCTGAGTTTAGGGGTATTTTAAAAGGGGGGGCCGCCAAAATCTTGGGCCCCATTCAAGGGTTTCAATTTAAAGGGGCCCCCCCCCCCACCCAAAACAAAAAAAAAGAATCCACTGAATAGACTTTGCCTTAACACCAAAACCCCGACTGCAGGGTTCACCGGGTTTGTGTGTGGTTTTTAAAATTAAACCTGGTTAAAAAAAGAAAAAGCCATGATGTAAGGAACATATCGGTTTTTTTTTTAAAGAGCAAATAATTTTTAGACCACTTTCTTGGAGTTGGAGATCACTTTTGAAAGCAAATGCCGGGAGGGATGATCATTTGGCACCAAACTTGTGTTTTTAACATGGCATCGAGTGTTTGTGAATAATACCTTTCTTTTCGAAAAAAATTTAGTGACAATTTTTCGCCCCCTCTTTCCCTCTTTACTTTCTGCCTTTCCCCCTTTCGTTTTTTTTAGCCGCTTCATCATTTACTGGACTGCACTTCTAAAATTCTACACGGGACCGCACCGCATTCCCCCCAAGCTGTCCCTCCCCGGAGGCAAGCATACACATTTTGCGTGTCCCCCTGCCCAAAACAAAACTTTTACCCCATTAAAAAGGGAGAGGGGTGAAAGATAAATACATAATTTTGAGGATTTTTTTTTAAAAGCAAATCCCAAACCCTAAATAAATTTTCTTATTTTTTTAAAAATCAAATTTAATTTTTTTTATTTCCCAAAAAATTAAAACAAAACAATACTATTAAAATAATATTTAAAAACCCCCCAAAGGGCCCCCCGCAGTGCGGCCCTTAGAAACGTCCTAACCCTTCCCCCCCCCGGGGGCCCCCCATGTGTAAATCAGTATGTAGTGTCCCCCACTTTAAAGAGTCCTCTCCTGCTGATTTCAGGGAAAATCAGTATGTAAAATGGGCCTCTACTTTTTAAAGGGGTCCCCCCCTGCCCGAGTTCAGGTGTAATCATATGTAGTGTCCCTACCTTTTTTAAAAAGTCCTCTCCAGCTGAAGTTTTTGGGGTATATCAGTATGTAGATCTCCAATTTAAAGAGTCCCTGCCTTTCGATGTTCAGGTGATATCATTTGTAGTGTCTCTACTTTAAAGACCTTTTCCTGCTGATGTTCAGGTATATATCAGTTTTAAGTCTCTACTTTAAAGATCCTCTCCTGCTGATGTTCAGGGGTATATCAGTATGTAGTGTCCCTACTTTAAAAAAAGTCCTCTCCTGCTGATGTTCAGGGGTAAAATCAGTATTTATTTCTCAAATTTAAAGAGCCCCCTTTCCCGCGATGTTTTAGGTGTATATTTAGTTTTGTGTGTCCTCTACTTTAAAAAAGTCCCCCCCTTTCCCGCGATGTTTAGGTGTAATCAGTAGTAGAGTCTCCACTTTAAAGAGTTTCCCTCCTGCTGGTTTTCCCGGGGTAAATCAGTATGTAGTGTCCCCCACTTTTAAAAAGGGGCCTCTCCTGCTTTATGTTTAGGATAAATCAGTATGTAGAGTCTCTTCTTTTAAAAAAGTCCTCTCCCCCTGATGTTCAGGGGATAACATATGTAGTTCTCTACTTTTAAAAAGTCCTCTCCTGGATGTTCAGGGGGTATATCGTAAAGTAGGGTCTCTAAAAATTTTAAAAAGTCCTCTCCTGCAGATGTTTTAGTGTAAATCAAATATGAAAGTCCCTACTTTAAAGAGTCCCCCTCCTCTGAAGTTCAGGTTTTAAACAGTTTTAGGGGTCCCCCAAATTTAAAAAGTCCTCTCCTGCTGATGTTTTAGGGTGTATCAGTAAAGTTTCGTCTCTACCTTTTTAAAAAGTCCCTCCTGTGAAGTTTCAGGGGTTTTTCAGTATGTAGTGTCTCTACTTAAAGAGTTTCCTTTTCCTGCTGAATTCAGGTGTGTATCATAAAGGGAGCGTCCCAAATTTTTTTAAAAGGGCCTCTTTCCCGCTGATGCAGGTGTAAAATCGTATTATGCCTACTTTAAAGAGTCCTCTCCTGCTGAAAAATTTAGGTGTATATCTAAGTAGTGTCTCTACTTTTTAAAAATCCCCTCCTCGATGTTTAGTGTAAATCCCGTATGTAAGTCTCTTCTTTTTAAAAAGTCCTCCCCCTCTGATGTTCAGGTGTAAAAACAATTTTGTAGTGTCTCAAATTTAAAGACCTCTCCTGCTGATGTTCAAAGGGTATATCAGTTTGAAAAACCCCCTACCCCTTTAAAAGGGCCTCTCCTGCTGATGTTTTAAAGGGGATATCAATTAGTTTTCTCACCCTTTAAAAAAGTCCTCTCCTTTGAAGTTAGGTGTAAAATCAGTATGGAAATCTCTACTTTTAAAAAAAATCCTCCTCCTGCGGGTTTTCATTTTATATCAGTATGTAGTTTTCTCTATTTTTAAAAAGTCCCCCTCCGCGAGGTTTATGAAAATCATATGTAGAGCTCTACTTTAAAAAAGTCCTCCCTGCTGATGTTTTAGGGGAAAAACATATGGGAGTGTCTCTACTTTAAAGAGTCCTCTCCTGCTGATGTTCAGGTGTATATCAGTGTGTAGTGTCTCTACTTTAAAGAGTCCTCTCCTGCTGATGTTCAGGTGTATATCAGTATGTAGAGTCTCTACTTTAAAGAGTGAATATTCTGGTCAATAATCTAATAACCAATCAATTTTATCACATGCTGTTTATTTTTGTATCCTCTGCAGTGTGTACACTTTACAGTAATAATTATAATCATTCTCATATCTTTCGTCACAGTTGCATAATGTTCAGATCACAGAAATAAAGCCTTTAAATCATTTCGTAAACCTATAAAAACCTGCAGGAGCCGAGTCACGGTTCACAGTTGATCATTTATTTTATTTACTTACATCTGGTGGAGGTAAGATTAAATAAAACCATTACAGTTTTAAATTGAAATCAGTCTAATCACTTTAATGAACCTTTACAACAAGTACCCACGGTTTCCCTCTGATGCCAGTCTTTGTGCTAAGCTATGCTAACAGTTTCTGTCTGATGCCAGTCTTTGTGCTAAGCTATGCTAACAGTTTCCTCTGATGCCAGTCTTTGTGCTAAGCTATGCTAACAGTTTCCCTCTGATGCCAGTCTTTGTGCTAAGCTATGCTAACAGTTTCTGTCTGATGCCAGTCTTTGTGCTAAGCTATGCTAACAGTTTCCCTCTGATGCCAGTCTTTGTGCTAAGCTATGCTAACAGTTTCCCTCTGATGCCAGTCTTTGTGCTAAGCTATGCTAACAGTTTCTCTCTGATGCCAGTCCTTGTGCTAAGCTATGCTAACAGTTTCTGTCTGATGCCAGTCTTTGTGCTAAGCTATGCTAACAGTTTCTGTCTGATGCCAGTCCTTTGTGCTAAGCTATGCTAACAGTTTCTGTCTGATGCCAGTCTTTGTGCTAAGCTATGCTAACAGTTTCTGTCTGATGCCAGTCTTTGTGCTAAGCTATGCTAACAGTTTCTGTCTGATGCCAGTCTTTGTGCTAAGCTATGCTAACAGTTTCTCTCTGATGCCAGTCCTTGTGCTAAGCTATGCTAACAGTTTCTGTCTGATGCCAGTCTTTGTGCTAAGCTATGCTAACAGTTTCTCTCTGATGCCAGTCTTTGTGCTAAGCTATGCTAACAGTTTCTCTCTGATGCCAGTCTTTGTGCTAAGCTATGCTAACAGTTTCTCTCTGATGCCAGTCTTTGTGCTAAGCTATGCTAACAGTTTCTCTCTGATGCCAGTCTTTGTGCTAAGCTATGCTAACAGTTTCTCTCTGATGCCAGTCTTTGTGCTAAGCTATGCTAACAGTTTCTCTCTGATGCCAGTCTTTGTGCTAAGCTATGCTAACAGTTTCTGTCTGATGCCAGTCTTTGTGCTAAGATATATTAACAGTTTCTCTCTGATGCCAGTCCTTGTGCTAAGCTATGCTAACAGTTTCTGTCTGATGCCAGTCTTTGTGCTAAGATATATTAACAGTTTCTCTCTGGTGCCAGTCTTTGTGCTAAGCTATGCTAACAGTTTCTGTCTGATGCCAGTTCTTGTGCTAAGCTAACAGTGGGTTGTGAAGCTGTGGTGCGTTCGGGTTCTGGTAGTGACTCGTTGTTGCCCCCTGCAGGGCGGACAGGACTCTCACTAATGATCTGAATGCTGATTGGACATTCAAACATGTTGGTCTCCATGGAAACCTCACTGATAAAGCTCTTTATAAATATAACTCTTAAATATATTATTGTTATCAAAAGTGGATGTCCACGTGACCCCCGCCTCTCAGCCAATCACAGCGCAGGATTGTCAGCAGCTCGTCAGCGTCGCGCTGCAGAGAGAGAGACAGCCAATAAATAAATACCATATTATAAATATCTGTATTTCCTTCAAGTTTTACTGCTCTGAAGCGTGGAAGATATAGACCGGGACCGCTCAGACCCTAGTCTATCAGGCGCTCATGTTCAGGAGCGTCTACCATCATCTGTTTGCAGGTGAGAAACCTGTCCGACAGTGAAAGCACCACAGAAGAAGGGTTGATTTGACAGTTTTTAATAGATTTAAAACATGAGAAAAACATACAGCGACTTTAATAAAGTCCAACGTCTCCGTCTGTCCCACAGTGTCTCTAATCTGCAAACAGACAGGAAACCTTCGTCCTCCTCGTCTTCATCAGCCTCTAACACTCAGTAAGGCCTACCTGTCCGGACCCTGAAGGTCCACCAGCTTCTGCTCGGACAACACGTTTCACAGTTTGACTTTCAGGACGAGAAACAGAAGTGACAGCGTTTCACACCTTGCAGCATCCAATCAGAATGCAGCAATAAGGTAAAGACTCATTTTGAGAATAACCCCCCCTTTAACGGTCCACATTACTCTCGAAATGTTTACAAACCCCCCCCCCCCCCCGTTCTGTTAGCTTAGCGCTCCATCTTAATTAGTGTTATCATTACATATGTAAATGTGTGACATCATCATGCTGCCAGCCAATCAGCTGCCCCTCCAGGATTCATAATAAACACATGGCACACCAGACCTTGTTTTCCATGATGCACCTGGACATTGCCTCTCTTTAAACGCTGCCACTGACTGACACCTGAGACGGAGGCCCCGTCCACACAAGAAGCCCCGCATACTGCCCTCAGGAAGCAGTGTGACAGATGGGTACATGAGGGGGAAGGGGTTCCTCCTACACCCTGTTGTTGGGGTAGTTGTGTTTAGTGTGGGAGGGTAGTATGCTACGTCTCAAACTGAGTGAGCAGCGCCCGCACTTCCGGCGTTAGCTGCTTGGCGGCGCTGGCAGCCTCGGCGATGGCCCGGCGGTACGGACCCTTCCTCTTCCTGTCGAAGCGGCACTGGAAGCTCTCCAGGAAGGGGGAGAGCTGGGTGAGGGGGAGGAAGGAGGTGGTGGGGGAGCCAAACCACGAGACCCTGGCTTCCTGACGGACAGCTAGACCCGTGTCGCTGCGCCTGGACACCGTGATGCTCAGAACCCTCGCTGGCCACCAGGGGAACCCCGAGATCTTCGCCCACACGATGTCCCCCAGACCCAGGGAACGCCCGTCGGGGAGCAGCACCTTCGAGACGGGCTTAGAGAACACGGGGGGGGAGGAGGACGAGGAGGAGGACGAGGACGAGGTGGAGGACTTACGCCTCCTCTTCATCTCACCTTCCTCTTCCTCACCCTCCACCGGGGGAGGGGCAAGGGGGGAGCAGGACGACTTATGCCTCCTCTTCATCTCACCCTCCTCTTCCTCACCCTCCACCGAGGGAGGGGCAGGGGCAGGGGGGGAGCAGGACGACTTATGCCTCCTCTTCATCTCACCCTCCTCTTCCTCACCCTCCACCGGGGGAGGGGCAGTGGGGGAGCAGGACGAATTATGCCTCCTCTTCATCTCACCCTCCGCTTCCTCACCCTCCACCGGGGGAGGAGGGGGGGGCGACATGGAGGACTTACTCCTCCTCTTCAGATCCCCCCCCTCCTCCTCACCCTCCAACGTGGGAGGAGGGGGGGAAAACGAGGAGGACTTACTCCTCTTCAGATCACCCCCATCCCCACCATCAACCGGTGTCTCATTGGCCCTGGGGGAGGAAGAGGCGGGGCAAAGTGGCTCTAACAAGGTGGGCGGGTGTCCAGGGGGGAGGAGGTCAAAGGTATCTGTGGAGCTGCATTCTGATGGGGGGGATGAGCAGGGCCCCTCCTCCATTGGGGGACACAGGGCCTCCTGTGTCTCTAACGCAGCACAGAGGGGGGGCTCCAGGGTAGGAGCTGTGCTGGAGGGAGGGGGAGGCGTTGGGCTTATAATGGGCTTGGTGGGCGGTGAGCGTGAGCTCAGCTTGGGGGGTGAGGGGGGGGAAACCTGGTCATCTGTTCGATACCTTTGAGGTTTGAGCCGCATCCTAGGAGGCAGTGTGGGGGGGGCGGCGCTCTGCAGCCGGCGGGTGAAGTGGACCCTCTGGTTCTGCAGGGAGGAGGCCCGGGTCACTGCCTTACTGCGGGTCTGGTCCTGATCCAGGTCCTGGTCTCTGGGTCGGCGCTGTGCAGGCCCTACTGGACCCCCCACTGCCCCACTCAGCTTCTTCAGGGCCTGCTGGGCTTTGGAGACGTCAGCAGCCGGGCCTCTGGGGGGGGGGGCTTTCTTAGAGTTCAGACACAGGCGGCCAGAGGAAGACACTCCGCCCCTCAGGACCCGAGAGGAGGAGGAAGAAGCTGAAGACGATACGTGGATCCCTGATGGGGGGCGTCTGTCGTTAGGGGGGCGCCTGTCGTCCCCTCTCAGACGTTTGACCTCAGAAGAAACCTGTCCTTCAGCAGCTCTCCGCCGCCGTGACGCCTCATCCTTCAGTTCTACGGGGCCCCTCCGGGATTCCCTGCCCCCACCAGGACCCACGGGGCCCCTCCTGGGACTCCCTGCCCCCCCCAACAACACCTTTGCACTTGTCGCAGAGCACCTGGCGAGGGCGGAGCTTGATGGCGTTCATAATGGAGGTGGGCTCCTCGCAGCGGTAGCGTCTCTTCGGACGGCGGATCTTACGCGGCAGCGGCTGAGGTAAAGCCTGGTTGTAGGTGTCCCTGAGGAACAGAGGGGGGGGGTACGGAGCCCCCTCCTGGAACAGCGGTGGCAGTTTGGAGCTGGGGGGGGCAGGGGGTGAAATCTCTTCCTGTTTGGTGGACACTTCCACGTCAGGCAATGACATCATCAGAGGGCCACTCCGGTCGTCTCTCCGGGGGAGCACAGTTATAGGGATCCCGTACGGTCCGAACCTGCAACAAACACACCATGAGAACCTTAAAGACTCAAGCACCCCATGGGAACTTTAAAGGTCCCCTATTATGCTTTTTGGGTTATAACCCGTCCTTTCCTGTGTTATGTAGCTTTTACTGCATGTAAACGGTCTGCTAAGTCACAAACCCACAGAGTACACCCTGTAGCGAGTAACACTCTGAAGCAGGAGAGACGTGTCTATGCTGCACTAAAACGCCTCATTGGAGATTCCGGGTACTATTGACGTCACTAAATCAGACCAATCGGCAAGTTGGCACGCTCATAGCTATAGACCAATAGGCACACCTTCTGCCAGCCGACCATTACTGTTGGAAGGCTGAAATGTCAAGGAAGTACTGTGCCCTGAAATGTCATCTGTTTGCCTCACTGAAGGCAGAACCCTGAAGAAGTCAGTGGTTGAAATGTATTTTAACTCTGTTCCTTCAACGGTTCGAGGTACTGTAGTGTGTGCCCGGCATTTTACGGACGACAGTTTAAGAAACCTTGCACAGGTTGATGGCGATACTGAAGGACGGGGCTGTTCCTACTGCGTTTCAGTTCTAACATCTGAAATGTCAGAGCGACACAAAATAAAAAGGTTCCACTGTGATACCGCCTGCTCCAGTCTACTTTGGGACGGTGGATCCGGTCCATCACGTTGGTCTTTGTCCTGTTCAGGACCGGACTCCAGTTCAAACATATATGGCTGTAACACATAAACTGATGCTCAGCTGTAACGGGAAGGCTGGGACAGCACTCTGTTAGACAGGGGCGGAGCCTCTCTGGTTGTTGACCAATCAGAACAGAGTGGGTGAGCTGACCAATCAGAGCACACTGGGCTCATAGGAGGGGGGGGCAGGCGCTCAGACAAGGCGTTAGGACAGAGAGTGAATGGAGATACTACACAGAGACGCTGTATGAGAAGACCAATGTGATTTTGGAACCTTAAACAGTCAAGCACACCGTGAGAACCTTAAACACTTAAGCACACCGTGAGAACCTTAAACACTTAAGCACACCGTGAAGACCTTAACCACTCAAACACACCGTGAGGACCTTAACCACTCAAACACACCGTGAGGACCTTAAACACTCAAGCACACCGTGAGAACCTTAAGCACTCAAACACACCGTGAGAACCTTAAACACTCACACACACCGTGAGGACCTTAAACACTCAAGCACACCGTGAGAACCTTAAACACTTAAGCACACCGTGAGAACCTTAAACACTTAAGCACACCGTGAGGACCTTAACCACTCAAACACACCGTGAGGACCTTAACCACTCAAACACACCGTGAGGACCTTAAACACTCAAGCACACCGTGAGAACCTTAAGCACTCAAACACACCGTGAGAACCTTAAACACTCACACACACCGTGAGGACCTTAAACACTTAAGCACACCGTGAGGACCTTAAACACTCAAGCACACCGTGAGAACCTTAAGCACTCAAACACACCGTGAGGACCTTAAACACTCACACACACCGTGAGGACCTTAAACACTTAAGCACACCGTGAGGACCTTAAACACTCTCACACACCGTGAGAACCTTAAGCACTCAAACACACCGTGATAACCTTAAACACTCTCACACACCGTGAGAACCTTAAGCACTCAAACACACCGTGAGGACCTTAAACACTCAAACACACCGTGAGGACCTTAAACACTCAAACACACCGTGAGGACCTTAAACACTCTCACACACCGTGAGAACCTTAAGCACTCAAACACACCGTGATAACCTTAAACACTCTCACACACCGTGAGAACCTTAAGCACTCAAACACACCGTGAGGACCTTAAACACTCTCACACACCGTGAGGACCTTAAACACTCAAACACACCGTGAGAACCTTAAACACTCAAACACACCGTGAGGACCTTAAACACTCTCACACACCGTGAGGACCTTAAACACTCTCACACACCGTGAGAACCTTAAACACTCAAACACACCGTGAGAACCTTAAACACTCAAACACACCGTGAGGACCTTAAACACTCTCACACACCGTGAGGACCTTAAACACTCAAACGCACCGTGAGAACCTTAAACACTCAAACACACCGTGAGGACCTTAAACACTCTCACACACCGTGAGAACCTTAAACACTCAAACACACCGTGAGAACCTTAAACACTCAAACACACCGTGAGGACCTTAAACACTCTCACACACCGTGAGGACCTTAAACACTCAAACACACCGTGAGAACCTTAAACACTCAAACACACCGTGAGGACCTTAAACACTCTCACACACCGTGAGGACCTTAAACACTCTCACACACCGTGAGAACCTTAAACACTCAAACACACCGTGAGAACCTTAAACACTCAAACACACCGTGAGGACCTTAAACACTCTCACACACCGTGAGGACCTTAAACACTCAAACACACCGTGAGAACCTTAAACACTCAAACACACCGTGAGGACCTTAAACACTCAAACACACCGTGAGGACCTTAAACACTCTCACACACCGTGAGGACCTTAAACACTCTCACACACCGTGAGGACCTTAAACACTCTCACACACCGTGAGAACCTTAAACACTCAAACACACCGTGAGGACCTTAAACACTCTCACACACCATGAGAACCTTAAACACTCAAACACACCGTGAGGACCTTAAACACTCAAACACACCATGGGGTCCTTAAACACTCTCACACACCATGAGAACCTTAAACACTCTCACACACCATGAGAACCTTAAACACTCAAACACACCGTGAGGACCTTAAACACTCAAACACACCGTGAGGACCTTAAACACTCAAACACACCGTGAGGACCTTAAACACTCTCACACACCGTGAGAACCTTAAACACTCTCACACACCGTGAGAACCTTAAACACTCTCACACACCGTGAGGACCTTAAACACTCTCACACACCGTGAGAACCTTAAACACTCTCACACACCGTGAGAACCTTAAACACTCAAACACACCATGAGGTCCTTAAACACTCTCACACACCGTGAGAACCTTAAACACTCTCACACACCGTGAGGACCTTAAACACTCTCACACACCGTGAGAACCTTAAACACTCTCACACACCGTGAGGACCTTAAACACTCTCACACACCGTGAGAACCTTAAACACTCTCACACACCGTGAGAACCTTAAACACTCTCACACACCGTGAGGACCTTAAACACTCAAACACACCGTGAGAACCTTAAACACTCAAACACACCGTGAGAACCTTAAACACTCTCACACACCGTGAGGACCTTAAACACTCTCACACACCGTGAGGACCTTAAACACTCAAACACACCGTGAGAACCTTAAACACTCAAACACACCGTGAGAACCTTAAACACTCTCACACACCGTGAGAACCTTAAACACTCTCACACACCGTGAGGACCTTAAACACTCTCACACACCGTGAGGACCTTAAACACTCTCACACACCGTGAGGACCTTAAACACTCAAACACACCATGAGAACCTTAGAGACTGGAAGTGACACCAACATTTTATGACATTGAGATACTGAAACGGATTGACAACTTGGCACTCTTCTATAACTACTAATAAAGACTGATGATCTGCTGGATCAGAGTAATCAGAGTATCTCACCTGTATGTAATCAGAGTATCTCACCTGTATGTAATCAGAGTATCTCACCTGTATGTACAGTATCTCACCTGTATGTAATCAGAGTATCTCACCTGTAAGTAATCAGAGTACCTTACCTGTATGTAATCACAGTATCTCACCTGTATGTAATCAGAGTATCTCACCTGTATGTAATCAGAGTATCTCACCTGTATGTACAGTATCTCACCTGTATGTAATCAGAGTATCTCACCTGTAAGTAATCAGAGTACCTTACCTGTATGTAATCACAGTATCTCACCTGTATGTAATCAGAGTATCTCACCTGTATGTAATCAGAGTATCTCACCTGTATGTAATCAGAGTATCTCACCTGTATGTACAGTATCTCACCTGTATGTAATCAGAGTACCTTACCTGTATGTAATCACAGTATCTCACCTGTATGTAATCAGAGTATCTCACCTGTATGTAATCAGAGTATCTCACCTGTATGTACTAGTGATGCGCGGGTTAAGGATTTTTAACCCCCGCACCAACCCAACCCATCGTGACAGCCAATCCGCACCGCCCGACCCGCAAAATTACGCTCTGATTTTTTAACCCAACCCGACCCAACCCGCGAAAATGGGAGAAAAAAAAAAAAAGATACCAGTGAGTTTACGTCGTGATTTGCCAAACGGTAGGCCTATTAACGAGGGGTTTTGCTCACAATTATGAGGAGATGCACGGCAGGCTATTATTTTCGCTAAACAAATGATTGACAGGAGGCATAGCTCGCAGCTTGCTGCTGCCCTTTGCTGCCTGTGTGCGGTGCATGAGACGGAGCGGGAAGAGAGGGAGAAAACCCCATTTTATCCTTACACAAAAGACAAGCATATGAACGGATACATATAACTATAATAGCTGGAATAATTGCGATTTTTACCCGACCCGCCCGCTACCCGCATTTTCCACGGAAAAAAACAACCCGGCCCGCCCGACCCGCGGGCTAGCCCGCGGGACCCACGGGTTTTGGGCCAGCCCGCGCATCACTAGTATGTACAGTATCTCACCTGTATGTAATCAGAGTATCTCACCTGTAAGTAATCAGAGTACCTTACCTGTATGTAATCACAGTATCTCATCTGTATGTAATCAGAGTAGGGATGGGCATGATTAATCGACGATCGATTTATTATTCATTAAGAATTCTGTCGGTGACATTCATTTTTTAATCGATAAAACTAATGCAGGTTCTGTTGCATCTTGAAGGAATGCAATGAATTTCGCTATGTGACAGCAATCAAACATCTACCACACGGGGGCAATGTTTGAAATAAACGCCACAGGCCTACTCAGATATCTGCGAGTTTCCGTGTATTTCAAAATTAATCATGAAGAGGTCACAGCGAAGTGTGGCCTGAGACCATTTTGATTTAAAAATGACTCAGTTCACTGCCAACACTGCGAAGCTGTGTATAAGTACATATGTACAACTTGTCCATGACTCAAATGATGTACCACTTGAAAAACGCGAATCCGACCCTGGTTAGTGGCGGTGCATCCTGCTCTCGGTCTCAACCTAGCATCAACTCCGTGTTAACACAGAGGAGCTGCGATGCTCAACGAGCAGAGAAAATTACCCAAGGGATCTGCAAGTTCATTGAGATGGATATGCTGTCCTTAAGTATTGCTGAGGGCGAAAGTTTGCGAAAACTGATAAACTTATTGGAACCAGCATATCACATTCCGTCACGACCTACCATCACCAGACTGATAGAAACTCACCACGAAGAACGGAAGCAGGAGCTGTTAAAAGAACTGAGCACAGCTGAAAGAGTTGCTCTAACCACAGACTGCTGGACCGCTTTAACAGCTGAGAGCTACATCCCCATCACCTGCCACTACATCAGTGATAACTGGCAAATAAACTCAGCGGTCCTGCTCACAGAAAAACCTGCCAGGCCGGCATACAGCTGACCACCTCGCTGAGAAAATGAATGAAGCTGTAGAGCAGTGGGGACTTGAAGACCCAGTTATTGCATGCGTTCGTGACAATGCGGCCAATCTTGTTGCTGCCAACAAGCCCTCCAGAGTGAACTGGATTTCCGTTGCCTGCTTTGCACACACCCTCCAGTTGGCCATAAATGACGGATTTGCACTGTATCTGTATCGGGTAATATCAGCGGCTAGTGAACTTGTTAGCCACTTCAATCACAGCACTGCAGCATCCAATGCACTGCAAAAGAAACCGGAGCAAATGGGTCTCGCAACTCACCGGCTTATCCAGTCGTGTAAAACACGTTGGAACTCGGTGTGCGAGATGTTTGATCGGCTGGGGGAGCAGCGGTGGGCTGTTGCTGCTGTGCTGTCGGACCGAACCGGGACCAAGCTTCAAGATACCAGGATCCTGGAGTTGAAGGATGAGTACTGGCAGATGATGGAGGACACAGCCTGTGCTGTCAGCACTTAAATGTGCCTCCACGGTTATGTCTGCAGAGAAAGACGTCTCCATCTCGAACACTTATCCCGTCACCTTCGGCCTCATCAATATCCACCTCATACCCAGTGAAGATGACGGGCCCAGACTCATCGAATTCAAAGCAAAAGTGCGGTCCTCCCTCATCAAGCGAATGAATGTAAGCTAAACTGTTTCTCTTAGTTTAAATGATTTCCATAATTAATAGCCAATTGGAGTAGGCCTAATTACATGCATACTTGCCTCTTATCTGCGTTGTGTTGCCTATTTAGATACAGCATTTTTTCTTATTGATTCCCCCATCATATATTGAAACAGGTTCAGTGTGATGAGTTTGTGCCATCTGCCCCCATGATCTCATCAATGCTGGACCCTCGTCACAAGCACCTGGGCTTTCTCACACCAACACAGAAAATGGCTGCTAATATGAAACTGGTTGAACTGGGAGAGGCAGTGGTGATTGGTAGGGCGGCTATCCCACAGGCTGGGGGAGACGAGGCTGTGTTGTCTGACACCGATGAGGGGAGCGCAAACACTGGAGTCACGGCCTCCTAGTCCCGGGTCTCTGCTATGACAGAACTCCTTGGGGAGCACTATACCACTCAATGCGAGTCTGGCATCGAAGGAGCAGAACTTCATAACTTTCTGAGGGAGGCTCCCCCACCCCTGGATTGCAATCCTACAGACTGGAGCCAAGAGTTGTCCATCTTGTAATAAATCTCTCAATGAGGAAAACACGCTGTGTTTTTGGTATGTTCATTGCATTTTTAATATACCCTATAAATAGTGAATTTTAATATAAAAATATTAATGATTAATCTTAAATCAATCGTTAATTCTCCCGACGATCGATTAAGACAATTTAATCGAATGCCCATCCCTAAATCAGAGTACCTCACCTGCAGGTAATCAGAGTACCTCACCTGTATGTAATCAGAGTACCTCACCTGTATGTAATCAGAGTACCTCACCTGTATGTAATCAGAGTACCTCACCTGTATGTAATCAGAGTACCTAACCTGTATGTAATCAGAGTACCTCACCTGTATGTAATCAGAGTACCTAACCTGTATGTTATCAGAGTACCTCACCTGTATGTAATCAGAGTACCTAACCTGTATGTAATCAGAGTATCTCACCTGTCCGCTAATGACTGATTAACATGTTATTGTTTATATTTACCTGCGGGACACGTCCATCAGGACCCCACTGAACAACTGCTGCCCCCGCTGGAAGGACACCACCAGTGCGTCATTAATCACATGATCCAGGGAGACCCGGACTTCGGAACCAGGACTCAGATCATCGGGACTCAGATCAACGGAGGGGGGTTCCTGCTTCACGGAGTCCAGCGACATCCGGCCAGTCGGGGGGGAGTCACGCTCCTCCGGGTCCGACAGCCGAACCTCTGCGGGTGTAAGAGTGTAGTCCCGTTCATGGTCCCGGTCCCAGCCAGCGGGCTCGGCTCGGTCCGTGGTCTCGTTTGTTGTCGGTTCTGCCGGTTCCGTTAGAGACAGACCGGCCTCCGTAACGGGAGGGGGGGCCGGGAAGGAGAGCAGGAAGACGGCCCGGGGTTCGGTGCTGCGGGACACCGCAGACACGTCCCTCCCCCCCTCAGGGTCCCCCGGTACCAAGGGAGAGAACCGGCCCCCCCCGGTCCGGTCTGAGCATGTTCTCTCTCCTGGCTCATCGACGCTTCCCGCCTGCAGCTCCGGCCCGACACGCTGCCCCCCCCCATCCTCCATCCAGAGCTCCGGCCGCGGCCTGGCACTCTGCAGCGGGGTCAATCCCGGTTCTCCCGTTAGTCCCGTTAGTTCCGGTCCCGGTTCTCTCGGTAGTTCCGTTCCCGGTTCTTCTTCTTCTTCTCTTCTTGCAGCTCCTGGCTCTGCAGCCACGGCCGCCATTTTCTTCCTGTGCTGCCTAGCGGCTCCTTGTCCCGCCCCCCTACAATCTGTCAACTGCGTAGGCGCACTACCGTTGGTGGAAGGCCTGTCACTCAGAGTTACGTTTCTCAGCGTCGTCTGTGATTGGATGGTTATGTGACAGTGTGATGGCGTCATCAGTGTGTTTATCTTCACAAATTGAACATTTAATAATAAAGTACAGAATATAACATCAGTATTTAATCTGTAATAATATAACATCAGTATTTAATCTGTAATAATATAACATCAGTATTTAATCAGTAATAATATAACATCAGTATTTAATCTGTAATAATATAACATCAGTATTTAATCTGTAATAATATAACATCAGTATTTAATCTGTAATAATATAACATCAGTATTTAATCTGTAATAATATAACATCAGTATTTAATCAGTAATAATATAACATCAGTATTTAATCTGTAATAATATAACATCAGTATTTAATCTGTAATAATATAGCATCAGTATTTAATCTGTAATAATATAACATCAGTATTTAATCTGTAATAATATAACATCAGTATTTAATCAGTAATAATATAACATCAGTATTTAATCTGTAATAATATAACATCAGTATTTAATCAGTAATAATATAACATCAGTATTTAATCAGTAATAATATAACATCAGTATTTAATCTGTAATAATATAACATCAGTATTTAATCTGTAATAAAGAATATAACATCAGTATTTAATCTGTAATAAAGAATATAACATCAGTATTTAATCTGTAATAATATAACATCAGTATTTAATCTGTAATAATATAACATCAGTATTTAATCTGTAATAATATAACATCAGTATTTAATCTGTAATAATATAACATCAGTATTTAATCTGTAATAAGATATAACATCAGTATTTAATCTGTAATAATATAACATCAGTATTTAATCTGTAATAATATAACATCAGTATTTAATCTGTAATAATATAACATCAGTATTTAATCTGTAATAATATAACATCAGTATTTAATCTGTAATAATATAACATCAGTATTTAATCTGTAATAAAGAATATAACATCAGTATTTAATCTGTAATAATATAACATCAGTATTTAATCTGTAATAATATAACATCAGTATTTAATCTGTAATAATATAACATCAGTATTTAATCTGTAATAATATAACATCAGTATTTAATCTGTAATAATATAACATCAGTATTTAATCTGTAATAATATAACATCAGTATTTAATCTGTAATAAGATATAACATCAGTATTTAATCTGTAATAATATAACATCAGTATTTAATCTGTAATAAAGATATAACATCAGTATTTAATCTGTAATAATATAGCATCAGTATTTAATCTGTAATAATATAACATCAGTATTTAATCTGTAATAATAATATAACATCAGTATTTAATCTGTAATAAAGAATATAACATCAGTATTTAATCTGTAATAAGATATAACATCAGTATTTAATCTGTAATAATATAACATCAGTATTTAATCTGTAAGAATATAACATCAGTATTTAATCTGTAATAATATAACATCAGTATTTAATCTGTAATAAAGAATATAACATCAGTATTTAATCTGTAATAATATAACATCAGTATTTAATCTGTAATAATATAACATCAGTATTTAATCTGTAATAATATACATCAGTATTTAATCTGTAATAATATAACATCAGTATTTAATCTGTAATAAAAATATAACATCAGTATTTAATCTGTAATAATATAACATCAGTATTTAATCTGTAATAATATAACATAGTATTAATCTTAATAAGATATACAATATTTAATCTGAATAATTACATCAGTTTAATCTGTATAAAGAATATAACATCTTATTAATCTGTAAATATAAATCAGTATTAATCTTAAAAAAATATACATCGTATTTAACTGTAATAATTAACATCAGTATTAATCTGTATAATAAACATCAGTATTTAATCTGTAATAAGAATATAACAAGATTTATTGAATAATATAACTCAGTATTTATCTGTATAAATTAAAATCAGTATTTATCGTAATATTAACATCAGTATTTAACTGTAAATAAACATCATATTAACTGTATAATACAAATATTTAATCTGTAATAAAGATTAAACGATTTATCTGTAATAAATACACAGTATTTAATCTGTAATAATAACATCATATTAATCTGTAATAATAGACTCATATTAATCTGTAATAAAGAATATAACTCAGTATTTAAACGTATATATACTCGTATTTATCGTAAATTGCATCAGTTTTAATCTGAAAATAAGCACAGTATTATCGTAATAATTAACTCAGTATTTATCTGAATAATATAACATCATATTTAATCGTAATATATAACATCAGTATTTAATCTGAAAAAATAGCACATATTTAATCTGTAATATAAAATCAGTATTAATCGTAATATTAACTCGTTTAATCTTAATAATAACACAGTATTTATCTGAAACTATAAAATCGTATTTAATCGTATAATATAACTCATATTTAATCTGTAATATAACTCAGTATTTAATCTGTAATAAAAAACAGTATTTATCTGTAAAAAACACATATTAACGTATAAAAATATAACATCAGTATTTAATCTTAATAATGACAGTATTTATCTGAATAATATAACATCATATTTAATCTGTAATAAAGAAATAACATCAGTATTAATCTGTAAAAAAGCTCAGTATTAATCTTAATAATATAACACAGTATTTAATCTGTAATAAAAATATACATCTTTTATCTGTAATAATATAACATCAGTATTTAATCTGTAATAATATAACATCAGTATTTAATCTGTAATAATATAACATCAGTATTTAATCTGTAATAATATAACATCAGTATTTAATCTGTAATAATATAACATCAAGTATTTAATCTGTAATAATATAACATCAGTATTTAATCTGTAATAATATAACATCAGTATTTAATCTGTAATAATATACATCAGTATTTAATCTGTAATAATATACATCAGTATTTAATCTGTAATAATATAACATCAGTATTTAATCTGTAATAATTAACATCAGTATTTAATCTGTAATAGAAATAAATCGTATTTAATCGTAAATTAATCAGATTTAATCTGTAATATATAACATCAGTATTAATCGTAATAAAGATAACACAGTATTATCTGTAAATAAACATCAGATTTAAACTGAAAATACATCTATTATCTAATAATACACAGATTTACGTATAATATAACTCATATTTATCTGTATAATATAACATGTATTTAATCTGTAAAAAGAAAAACACATATTTAATCTTAATAAATAACTCATATTTTCTGTAATAAAGATATAACATCAGTATTTAATCTGTAATAAGAATTAACATCAGTATTTAATCTGTAATAAGATATAGCATCAGTATTTAATCTGTAATAATATAACATCAGTATTTAATCTGTAATAAATATAACATCAGTATTTAATCTGTAATAAAGAATATAACATCAGTATTTAATCTGTAATAATATAACATCAGTATTTAATCTGTAATAAAGAACATCAGTATTAATCTGTAATATAACATCAGTATTAATCTGTAATAATATAACATCAGTATTTATTCTGTATAGAATATAACATCAGTATTTAATCTGTAATAAAGATATAACATCAGTATTTAATCTGTAATAATATAACATCAGTATTTAATCTGTAATAAAGAATATAACATCAGTATTTAATCTGTAATAAAGAATATAACATCAGTATTTAATCTGTAATAATATAACATCAGTATTTAATCTGTAATATATACATCATATTTAATCTGTAATAATATAACATCAGTATTTAATCTGTAATAAATATAACATCAGTATTTAATCTGTAATAAAGAATATACATCAGTATTTAATCTGTAATAATATAACATCAGTTTTAATCTGTAATAATATAACATCAGTATTTAATCTGTAATAAATATAACATCAGTATTTAATCTGTAATAAAGAATATAACATCAGTATTTAATCTGTAATAATATAACATCAGTATTTAATCTGTAATAATATAACATCAGTATTTAATCTGTAATAATATAACATCAGTATTTAATCTGTAATAATATAACATCAGTATTTAATCTGTAATAATATAACATCAGTATTTAATCTGTAATAAGAATATAACATCAGTATTTAATCTGTAATAATATAACATCAGTATTTAATCTGTAATAATATAACATCAGTATTTAATCTGTAATAATATAACATCAGTATTTAATCTGTAATAAAGATATAACATCAGTATTTAATCTGTAATAATATAACATCAGTATTTAATCTGTATAATATAACATCAGTATTTAATCTGTAATTAAGAATATAACATCAGTATTTAATCTGTAATAATATAACATCAGTATTTAATCTGTAATAAAGAATAAAACATATTTAATTGTATAATATAAGTGATTTTAATTCTCATATTTAATATAAGATTACATCTATTTAACTGTATAAGATATAACTATCATATTTAATCTGTAGAGAAGGAATAACATCAGATTGAATTGATAATAAGATGACATACATTAATTTTAATAAATATAACATATATATTAAATCTTATATAGAAGATCACAGATTAAATGAGGAGGAAGAAATAGGAGCATCAGAGTTTAATCTGTAATATAAATAAATATATTTAATTGTACATGATCATAACATCATATAATCGTAATGAATAAACAACAGTATTAATCTGTATAAAGATAAATGACAATCATATAAATTTTATATAGCAACGTATTGAATTGTAATAATAAACATACAGTATTTAATCAAGGAAAAAATATAAAATCTATATGTAACTTATAAATAACATCATATTTAATTAAAATAGAATAATCAGGAGTTTAAACGTTGTTAGATAGAATATACATAACGTGAGTATAATTTAATGCAAGAGATATAGATGTGTGTGTAATTCTGTGTGTGTAGTTGTGTATTAATGTTGTAAGAGAATGTGATGATATGTGTTTAGTGTGTGTGTGTATGTGTTTGTGATGAATGTAGTGTGGATGAGTGTGTGGTTAATCTGTGGACTTTCACCTGAAACTCCTCGGTGTCTTGAGGATCACGTCAGATACATGGAGGAACGTGAGGTAACTCTGGATCAGTTATTAAAACAATAAAAATGATTCATACCAACATCCCCAGGGAAGCGTAAGCGCTGATATCGAGTAGAAGTAGTGTGAACAGGTTAGTGGGGGAAGTTAGTGTGAGAGTGAAGTGTGAACATCAGGTATTGGACATGTTATGAAACAATTTTTACGGTAAAGTATAACACAGTTTACTGTAATAAATAACATCATTTTAATCTGTAATAACAGTAAATCATAAACCCGTATTTAACTGTAATAATATACATCATTTTTTAATCTAATAAAGAATATACATCATTTTTTAATCTGTAATAATATAACATCATATTTAATCTGTAAATAAAAATATAACACAGTATTAATCTGTAAATAAAATAACATCAGTATTTAATCGAAAATATAACATCAGTATTTAATCTGTAATAAAAATTAACATCATATTAACTGTAATAATAAACATCAGTATTAATCCCGAATAAAGAAAATAACATCAATTTAAAACCGTAATAATAAAAACATCAGTATTAAAAACTGTAAAAAATTTAAAATCAGTATTTAATCTGTAATAAATATAACATCAGTTTAATCTGTAATAAGAATATAACACATATTTAATCTGTAATAAAATAACATCTTTTTAATCTGTAAAATTAACATCAAATTAATCTGAATAATAACATCATATTTTTAAACTGTAAAAATAAAATCAGTTTTTAATCTTTTAAAAATATAACATCAGTATTTAATCTGTAATAAATCATCAGATTTAATCTTAATAATATACACATATTTTAAACTGTTTAAAAAATAACATCATATTTAATCTGTAAATAAATAACACATATTTTTAAACTGTAAAATATAACATCATATTTAATCTGTAAAAATATACATCAGTATTTAATCTGTAAAAATATAACATAATTTAATCTGTAATAATAAACATCAGTATTTTAAACTTAATAAAAAAAAACATCAGTATTTAATCTGTAATATATAAAATCAGTATTTAATCTGTAATAAAAAATAAAATTTAACGTAAAATATAACATCAGTATTAATCGAATAATTTAACTCAGTATTTAATCGTAAAATATAACACCCTATTTAAATTCTGTAATAATATAACATCAGTCACATATAATCTGTAATAATATAGCATCAGTATTTAATCTGTAATAATATAACATCAGTATTTAATCTGTAATGAAAGAATATAACATCAGATTTAATCTGTAATAATATAACATCAGTATTTAATCTGTAATAATATCACATCAGTATTTAATCTGTAATAATATAACATCAGTATTTAATCTGTAATAATATAGCATCAGTATTTAATCTGTAATAAAGAATATACATCAGTATTTAATCTGTAATAAGAATTAACATCAGTATTTAATCTGTTAATAATCTTAACATCAGTATTAATCTGTAATAAAGAATATAACATCAGTATTTAATCTGTAATAATATAACATCAGTATTTAATCTTAATAATATAACATCAGAATTTAATCTGTAATAAAGAATATAACTCATTTATTCTGTAATAATTAACATCAGTATTTAATCTGTAATAGATATAACATCAGTATTTAATCTGTAATAAGAATATAACATCAGTATTTAATCTGTAATAATATAACATCAGTATTAATCTGTAATAATATAACATCAGTATTTAATCTGTAATAAAGAATATAACATCAGTATTTAATCTGTAATAATATAACATCAGTATTTAATCTGTAATAATATAACATCAGTATTTAATCTGTAATAATATAACATCAGTATTTAATCTGTAATAATATAACATCAGTATTTAATCTGTAATAATATAACATCAGTATTTAATCTGTAATAAAGAATATAACATCAGTATTTAATCTGTAATAAATAATATAACATCAGTATTTATCTGTAATAAAGAATATAACATCAGTACTTAATCTGTAATAATATAACATCAGTATTTAATCTGTAATAATATAACATCAGTATTTAATCTGTAATAATATAACATCAGTATTTAATCTGTAATAAAGAATATAACATCAGTATTTAATCTGTAATAATATAACATCAGTATTTAATCTGTAATAAATAATATAACATCAGTATTTAATCTGTAATAAAGAATATAACATCAGTATTTAATCTGTAATAATATAACATCAGTATTTAATCTGTAATAATATAACATCAGTATTTAATCTGTAAGAATATAACATCAGTATTTAATCTGTAATAATATAACATCAGTATTTAATCTGTAATAATATAACATCAGTATTTAATCTGTAATAAATAATATAACATCAGTATTTAATCTGTAATAAATAATATAACATCAGTATTTAATCTGTAATAAAGAATATAACATCAGTATTTAATCTGTAAGAATATAACATCAGTATTTAATCTGTAATAATATAACATCAGTATTTAATCTGTAATAATATAACATCAGTATTTAATCTGTAATAAAGAATATAACATCAGTATTTAATCTGTAATAATATAGCATCAGTATTTAATCTGTAATAATATAACATCAGTATTTAATCTGTAATAAAGAATATAACATCAGTATTTAATCTGTAATAAATAATATAACATCAGTATTTAATCTGTAATAATATAACATCAGTATTTAATCTGTAATAATATAACATCAGTATTTAATCTGTAATAATATAACATCAGTATTTAATCTGTAATAAAGAATATAACATCAGTATTTAATCTGTAATAAATAATATAACATCAGTATTTAATCTGTAATAATATAACATCAGTATTTAATCTGTAATAATATAACATCAGTATTTAATCTGTAATAAAGAATATAACATCCGTATTTAATCTGTAATAAAGAATATAACATCAGTATTTAATCTGTAATAAAGAATATAACATCAGTATTTAATCTGTAATAATATAACATCAGTATTTAATCTGTAATAATATAACATCAGTATTTAATCTGTAATAATATAACATCAGTATTTAATCTGTAATAATATAACATCAGTATTTAATCTGTAATAAAGTGCAAAAAGACTTTTGTTGTTCAGATTAGGTGTTTTATGTGCTCCATGGATTGATACTCTGATTATTCTTTTAGCATTATGGCTGCTTACTATACAAATGTAAACTCTGAGAGAAGGGAAATCTCTGATGAGATAGATAATAAGAGACCAACATTATTTTATATAGAGACATTTATATATATATATATAGAGAGAGAGAGAGAGAGAGAGAGAGAGAGAGAGAGAGAGAGAGAGAGACATTGTACATATATATATATATATATATATATATATGTACAATGGATCATATCATTGCATATAATGGGATGGAGGAAAACACAGCAGCAACTCAGAGGCTTTAAACGCCTATCAATGACAATCAAAAATATTTTATTTGTCCAGCAACGTTGATATGTACATCACTACAACAACAGATTAAGTAAGGAAAAAATATGAAAAAATGGCTCAATAAGTACACGTTTTTCATAACACAATAAGTTGAAATAACAAATAGCAGATATGTTCAGGACGGTAATAAACGTTGTTGTAGAATATACAATAAAACTGCTGAGTATCCAATTTAAAGCAAGGCAGATACTGAGGAGTGTGTGTGTGTGTGTGTGTGTGTGTGTGTGTGTGTGTGTATGTGTGTGTGTGTGTGTGTGTGTGTGTGTGTGTGTGTGTGTGTGTGTGTGTGTGTGTGTGTGTGTGTGTGTGTGTGTGTGTGTGTGTGTGTGTGGTTAATCATCTTGGTGGACTTTCACCTGAAACTCTCCTCGGTGTCTTGAGGTGGATCACGTCAGCAGTCGACATGGAGGAAGACTGTGAGGTAAACTCTGGATCAGATTCATTAAAACCAATCAAAGCTGATTCACTACCCAACATCCGTCCCAGGGGACAGCCCGTACAGGCGCTGAGTACGAGTGAGACAGGTTAGTGTGAGACAGGTTAGTGGGGGACAGGTTAGTGTGAGACGGGTGAGTGTGACACAGGTTAGTGGGGGACAGGTTAGTGTGAGACAGGTTGGTGGGGGACAGGTTAGTGTGAAACAGGTTTGTGCTTTAAGAAAATCGAAATTTTAATCTAATTACAGCTAACCTCATGCTTACACATATCCAACATGCTTACACATATCCAACATGCTTACACACATCCAACATGCTAACACACATCCAACATGCTATCACACATCCAACATGCTAAAACACATATCCAACATGCTAAAACACATCCAACATGCTAACACATATCCAACATGTTTACACATATCCAACATGTTTACACATATCCAACATGCTTACACATATCCAACATGCTTACACATATCCAACATGCTTACACATATCCAACATGCTTACACACATCCAACATGCTAACACACATCCAACATGCTATCACACATCCAACATGCTAAAACACATATCCAACATGCTAAAACACATCCAACATGCTAACACATATCCAACATGTTTACACATATCCAACATGTTTACACATATCCAACATGCTTACACATATCCAACATGCTTACACATATCCAACATGCTTACACATATCCAACATGCTAACAAACGTCCAACATGCTTACACACATCCAACATGCTAACACACATCCAACATGCTATCACACATCCAACATGCTAAAACACATCCAACATGCTAACACATATCCAACATGCTATCACACATCCAACATGCTAAAACCCATCCAACATGCTAACACATATCCAACATGCTTGCACATATCCAACATGCTAACACATATCCAACATGCTAACACATATCCAACATGCTTACACATATCCAACATGCTAACACATATCCAACATGCTTACACACATCAAAAATGTTAACACACATCCAACATGCGAACACATATCCAACATGCTAAAACATATCCAACATGCTAACACATATCCAACATGCTAACACACATCCAACATGCTAACACATATCCAACATGCTTACACATATCCAACATGCTAACACATATCCAACATGCTATCACACATCCAACATGCTATCACACATCCAACATGTTAACACACATCCAACATGCTTACACATATCCAACATGCTAAAACACAACCAACATGCTAAAACACATCCAACATGCTAACACATATCCAACATGTTTACACATATCCAACATGCTATCACATATCCAACATGCTATCACACATCCAACATGCTATCACACATCCAACATGTTAACACATATCCAACATGTTTACACATATCCAACATGCTATCACATATCCAACATGCTTACACATATCCAACATGCTAACACATATCCAACATGCTTACACATATCCAACATGCTTACACATATCCAACATGCTTACACATATCCAACATGTTAACACATATCCAACATGCTAACACATATCCAACATGCTAATACACGTCCAACATGCTTACACATATCCAACATGCTTACACATATCCAACATGTTAACACATATCCAACATGCTAACACATATCCAACATGCTTGCACATATCCAACATGTTAACACATATCCAACATGCTAACACATATCCAACATGCTAATACACGTCCAACATGCTATCACACATCCAACATGTTAACACATATCCAACATGCTAACACATATCCAACATGCTTAAACATATCCAACATGCTAACACATATCCAACATGCTAACAAACGTCCAACATGCTATCACACATCACATGTTAACACATATCAACATGCTAACACATATCCAACATGCTTAAACATATCCAACATGCTAACACATATCCAACATGCTAACAAACGTCCAACATGCTTACATACATCCAACATGCTAACACACATCCAACATGCTAAAACACATCCAACATGCTATCACACATCCAACATGTTAACACATATCCAACATTCTAACACATATCCAACATTCTAACACATATCCAACATGCTAACAAGCGTCCAACATGCTTAAACATATCCAACATGCTAACACATATCCAACATGCTAACAAGCATCCAACATGCTTACATACATCCAACATGCTAACACACATCCAACATGCTAAAACACATCCAACATGCTAACACACATATCCAACATGCTATCACACATCCAACATGCTAAAACCCATCCAACATGCTAACACATATCCAACATGCTTGCACATATCCAACATGCTAACACATATCCAACATGCTAACACATATCCAACATGCTTACACATATCCAACATGCTAACACATATCCAACATGCTTACACACATCAAAAATGTTAACACACATCCAACATGCGAACACATATCCAACATGCTAAAACATATCCAACATGCTAACACATATCCAACATGCTAACACACATCCAACATGCTAACACATATCCAACATGCTAACACATATCCAACATGCTAACACATATCCAACATGCTAATACACACATCCAACATGCTATCACACATCCAACATGCTAACACACATCCAACATGCTTACACACATCCAACATGCTAACACACATCCAACATGCTAACACATATCCAACATGCTTACACACATCCAACATGCCTACACATATCCAACATGCTAACACACAACCAACATGCTAACACACAACCAACATGCTATCACACAACCAACATGCTAAAGGTGTATCTGTCTGTTTGTCCAATCAGAGTCCTGTTTGCTCGGCAGAGGGCCGGAGCCTCAAAGCCAGCAATGTTAGCAAGCCAATGGAAAATGACAGAATTGACAAACAGTCAATAGGGTCACAGGGGACGGGGTCAGACATGATCTACACCATCGAAGACGTCCCACCCTGGTACCTATGTATTCTACTGGGATTACAGGTAACATTGGGATTATAAAACCTGACCAATGAGAGGCCAGTGAGTCGTGTGTTGGTCCAATCAGGGTCTGACATCAGCTTCTGTCCGCAGCATTACCTGACATGTTTCAGCGGCACCGTGGCCGTTCCCTTCCTGCTGGCCGAGGCCATGTGTGTGGGCCGGGACCAGAACACAATCAGCCAGCTGGTGGGAACCATATTCACCACAGTGGGGGTCACCACGCTGATCCAGACCACTGTGGGGGTCCGGTAGGGAATCCACTTCCTGTTTGGTGCCATTTAAAGAGAACATCAAGTCTTCTGTAGAGGAATGACCTGTGTGTGTGTGTGTGTGTGTAGGCTTCCTCTGTTTCAGGCCAGTGCGTTTGCGTTCCTGATCCCGGCCCAAGCCATCCTGGGTCTGGAGCGATGGAAGTGTCCCAGTGAGGGTGAGGGGGCGATATGAATAATATCTTTAATTACAATAACTTAGAAAGATAAAAACTGGTGTAATAGTGATTATAGAACAATAGTATCTGTCCTTAATCACTCTGTCTGACATGCTAACGAAACTCTACATTGAATGAGATCCAAAAAGCTGTTCAACTAAATCTGAAGTTTCTGGTTAACCTGCAGAGGAGATTTATGGGAACTGGAGCCTTCCTCTCGACACGTCTCACATCTGGCAACCCCGCATCAGAGAGGTATAGTAACATTAATAATGCCATCATATTAGCATTTATATTAATATAAACCAAACTACCCTCTGTCTGTCTGTCTGTCTGTCTGTCTGTCTGTCTGTCTGTCTGGCTGTCTGTCTGTCTGTTCGTCCATCCGTCCGTCCCTCCCTCCCTCTGTCTGCCTGTCTGTCTCTCAGATCCAGGGGGCCATCATAGTGTCCAGCTGTGCGGAGCTTCTGATTGGTCTGTTTGGGTTGCCAGGTTTGCTGCTAGATTACATCGGCCCACTGACCATCACTCCAACTGTCTCACTGATCGGCCTGTCTGTCTTCACCACGGCTGGAGAGAGAGCTGGGTCTCACTGGGGTCTGTCAGCGCTGTGAGACATTTTATACCTGTCTGTCTGTCAGCGCTGTGAGACATTTTATACCTGTCTGTCTGTCAGCACTGTGAGACATTTTATAGCTGTCTGTCTATCAGCACTGTGAGACAGTTTAACTACCTGTCTGTCTGTCAGTCAGTGCTGTGAGACAGTTTATACCCGTCTGTCTGCAGGTGTATTCTGCTGATCGTGCTGTTCGCTCAGTACCTCAGGACGACCTCACTTCCTGTTCCTGTTTGGAGCAGGAAGAACGGTTTGAGCTCCACCAGAGTCCAGGTCTTCAAAATGTTCCCTGTGAGTGACAGCTGCTGCCCTCCCAATGACTGATGACATCATGATTACTGTGTTTATATATAATACACACACACCGGCCACTTCATTAGGTATGCCCTGCTACGACCAGATTGGACCCCCTTCAGAACCCCCTCCTTGTTGTCATGGACAGGACAAGGTGCTGGAACACACCTCAGAGATATTGGTCCATGACCCCATAGCATCATGCAGCTGCTGCAGGGTGGTCGGCTGCACATCCATGATGAGGGTCATGACTAAATTCATCTGCATGTTCAAGAAACCAGTTGGAGATGATTTGTGACATGACGCGTCCCTCGTGTTGGTTACGGGGGCACCTGGGGTGGGCTTCTGCTGCTGCAGCCCCTCTGCTTCAAGGTTCCACGTGTGGTGGCTCAGAGAGGGTCTTCTATACCTTGGTTGTAACGAGTTACTGCTGCCTGTCTATCATCTTGAACCAGTCTGGCCGCTCTCGTCTGACTTCTGGCATCAACAAGGCCCCCAGAGAACTGAACCAGTCTCTGTGGGCCCTAGAGATGGTTGTGAGAATCCTAGTAGATCAGCAGGTTCTGAAACACTCAGCCCGTCCGGCACAAACAACCAGGCCACGTTCGGAGTCCCTTAAATCACCTTCCTCCCCGTTCTGAGGCTCTGGACTACACCAGCTCCTCTTCACCATGTCTTCATGACTCTTGAGTTGCTGCCCTGTGATTGGTTCATTAGATATTTGCGTTAACGAGCAGTTGTACCTAATAAAGAGGCCAGTTAGTGTATATATATATAAAGTATTTATATATTCTGTAATGGAGGTGCGTGTCCTGTAGTAATGGAGGTGTGTGTCCTCAGATCATCCTCGCCATCATGACCGTTTGGCTCGTCTGCTACATCCTGACTCTGACCGAACTGTTGCCTAGAAACCCCGAAAGCTATGGACACAAGGCGCGAACCGACGCCCGGGGGGAAATCATGGCGTCCTCGCCGTGGTTCAGAGTCCCTTATCCCTGTAAGCCAATCACAGCCCCCCACATCAAGCAATCAGAGTCCCTTACCCCTGTAAACCCAACACTATCAACCAGAGATTCTCACCTGGAATCATCCAATCAAAGCAGCTCAACTGTGTGTCTGATAGGTCAGTGGGGTTTGCCGGTGGTAACGGTTGCTGGGGTGCTGGGCATGCTCAGTGCCATCATGGCGGGAATCGTGGAGTCCATTGGGGATTATTACGCCTGTGCTCGACTGTCCGGAGCAATGCCCCCTCCGGTCCACGCCATCAACAGGTGAGTCAGGAGGTAAACAGGAAGTGATGCAGGCTCCTCCCCCACCAGGTATTTGACTTTTTGTTTTTAAGGGGGATCTTCACTGAAGGCGTCTGCTGCATCATCGCCGGGCTGCTGGGAACAGGAAACGGCTCCACCTCCTCCAGCCCAAATATAGGCGTGCTGGGCATCACCAAGGTGGGAACACGCCACCTGTGGGGGCGTTAAGTACTTTATTCATTTGATTGTATCTATTGTTATTGGACTCTGTTACCTGTGTGCAGGTGGGCAGCCGGCGGGTGGTGCAGTACGGAGCAGGCATCATGCTGCTGCTGGGATCTGTGGGGAAATTCACTGCTCTGTTCGCCTCGCTGCCAGACCCCATCCTGGGGGGGATGTTCTGTACCCTGTTCGGTGAGTTTCACTTGTCCAGGTGTTAGTGAAGTCATCATAATCCAGGTGTTAGTGAAGTCATCATAATCCAGGTGTTAGTGAAGTCATCATAATCCAGGTGTTAGTGAAGTCATCATAATCCAGGTGTTAGTGAAGTCATCATAATCCAGGTGTTAATAATCCAGGTGTTAGTGAAGTCATCATAATCCAGGTGTTAGTGAAGTCATCATAATCCAGGTGTTAGTGAAGTCATCATAATCCAGGTGTTAGTGAAGTCATCATAATCCAGGTGTTAGTGAAGTCATCATAATCCAGGTGTTAGTGAAGTCATCATAATCCAGGTGTTAATAATCCAGGTGTTAGTGAAGTCATCATAATCCAGGTGTTGGTGAAGTCATCATAATCCAG
>NC_086359.1:35000-89211 GCF_036324505.1 Eleginops maclovinus
TAGGCATAGACAGTGCATCAAACCATCCCAGATGCTTTATAGAAAAGATGATCTCCAAAACATCAGCGAGGAAACGTTCAGAGAAGTCCCCACAGTTCAGCATGTTAAACCCAGAGTCCTGTGATGGCCGCAGGTTTAGGTAGCCTCCTGCAACATCCTTTATCTCTCCACAACAAATAGCTCCACTGATTAGCCTACTTTGATTTAAGCACAGAGTAATAATTGTGGATAAGGAGTCGGAGTGCCATTCTCACGCCGCTTCAGCCCAATCAGAAGCACATCATTTGACCGGCTCTGACTGTATGGTTGTGGAAAGCGCAGCTCTCATGTGTATGAGCCATGTATGATAGGAGAATTCGATGGATATGACTGAAAAGTATTACCCGCCACAGTGGCTGCTAAAGTGACACGATATACCCGCCAGCATACAAATGGAAGTCATTCAGAGTTGGGGGTGCTGAGTGACGTCACCCGGTGATGATGACGTCACACCAAACGCAGCGCAACGGAGCTAGATTCAATATTATGATACAATTTACAATAGGCTACTTAAATTAGCTCTGTCTAAAGCTAACCACCTCACAAGCCATATTTGTGAACATAACATACTTTTTTTAATGACACAGGAAACAAAAATATCACGATTATGTAAAAGTCGAAAATGAATGTTTTTATTTTGAAAAGTAAAAAGTTGAAAATAAAAATGATTAATATACCATGTCAGTGTTGCAATAGTCCTTCACCAGGGGGTGCTGCAGCACCCTCAGCACCCCTACTTCAGCGTCCCTGCAAATACACCCGCATATGGCGTGTGGCGGGTGCTATTTTCCATCCCTGACACACACACACACACACACACACACACACACACACACACACACACACACACACACACACACACACACACACACACACACACACACACCAGTGGCGGCTGGTGGAGTTTTCTCCAGGGGGGGCTATAACTCCAAAATGTATTAAAAAAAAATAAGAAGCATGCATACATGTACTAAGGTATCAAACGAGTGTATTTACATCAATGAAAACAACAACAACAACATTATAGAGAGATAGAAGTGCAAAGAGAAACAAGTGCGATAGAGTATGTACAGTATGCAGTTCAGAGTGATTATGTAAAGATAAGGGCAGTATAAAGAGGGGGGAGTAATTGGCATAGTATAAACAGATGTAGTATGAACAAATATACAGATGTGCTATATTACTATACAGAGGGCCAGTATACATATATAATAAATATCTATCTCTAGATATATCTCTCTATCTCTATCTCTATCTCTATCTCTATATATTTGAATAATGTATATCATATATAACATGGACAGTACACATACTTTATGACAGAAGGCTGTGACGTCAGCCCCGCCGCCAAATCCAGCTGCATTCAGCTCGGGGCGCAGGAGAGGTGCGCCCCAACATCGTCCTATCTCTTGTATTGAAGAGGAGCTACTGCGCATGTACAACTTTTAACGAGAGTCTATGGGCAAAGATTCCTGCGCCCCAGGGAGGAAATACGTCACCAATCAGACAATGTCAACGAACGAAACAACTTAACTCATCAATAACTATGAAATATTTATCTTGCACATCTAAAACAATATATACATATATTTCAAATATTTGTATTTAATTATTTCATTTTTATTTATTTATTTTATGTCTTATTCAAGGAAGTGTGGTGAGAGGTGAGTGGTGGGGCGGCGCCCTAGCGCCCTCTATTGGCCAGCCGCCACTGACACACACACACACATACACATGCAGTCTTTCTCAAAGAGTGGTCCGCGGAGCACTGGTGGTCCGTGAGCAGCCCCTAGTGGTCCGTGAGTATTTTGGTAAAATGTCACATTTGAAATTAATATATTATAAGTTTAAAGTGTTTCTCAAACTGTCTTAAAATGACTAGTATAGAGTGTAGCATAGATGTAGCGTAGCTACGTAGGTTCATAGCTACGTAGGTTACGATCTTACTTCATAAATGATTTGCGCGGTCAATTTGAGCTGTCAACTGACAAGATGGATCGATGGCTAAAGACAGGGTCAGTTAAAAGAAAATTAAATGACAAATCTGACGTGACAGTCAAGGTGCATGTCCTGATGCAGGAGATCTAGCAACTACAAGTGGTTCAGCCACAGCGACAAGTGATTTTGTGTGCGTTACTGAGTCCCAGGAGAGCGGTTCGCCCTCTAACCACCACCCGGCTGAAAGCTGTGAAACTCGGCTTGATTGCGGAAAGTCCAGCGCTAAAGTGAAGAGAAAATATCACAGCGACTTCATAAAATTCGGATTGTTCTGGACTGGAGATGAAGAGGATCCCAATCCACACTGTGTTTTGTGCTACGAGTCGTTGGCTAACGAGGCTATGAAACCCGCCAAGCTCAAGCGTCATTTTGAGAGCAAACACAAGGATTACATCGGGAAACCTTTAGCATTGTTTGAGAGAAAACGTGAGGAACTTAAAAAACACATGACGAAGGCGCCCTCACATTTTTTTGCGACGGGGGAAAATGCGAAGGCTACAGAGGCATCATACAGGGTATCCCTTCTCATCGCAAAAACAGGGAAACCTCATTCGATAGGTGAGAATGTAGTCAAACCAGCTGCCAAGGTTATGGCTAATGTATTGTTTGGGGAGAAAGCAAGCAACGAAATGAACAGGGTCCCCCTCTCCAATGATACTGTCCAGCAGGGAATAACAGCCATGGCCAAAAATGTGAAAGATCAGCTGATCACACGTTTACGCCAAAGCCAGTTTTTCACACTGCAACTGGACGAGTCAACTGATATCGTGAATGAGAAATCTGCTGTGTTTTGTAAGGTACATTTATGCTGGCGGTGTGCAGGATGAATTTCTGTTTTGTCGTTCCCTGCCGACCAACACCACAGGGGAAGCCATTTTTGACTCAGTCAACGATTTCATCCTGCAGAATAATATGGACTGGACACGATGTGTTGGTATTTGCACAGATGGTGCAACTGCAATGACTGGGAAACACAAGGGACTGGCAGCGCGCGTACGGGCAGTTGCACCTTGCGCCACAGTAACACACTGCTGCATTCACAGAGAACAGCTGGCTGTGAAAAAAATGCCACCATGCCTCAAATCAGTACTGGACGAGTCTGTGAAAATTGTTAATACAATAAAAACCAAAGCACTGAACACACGTCTTTTTAAAGCTCTGTGTGATGAAATGGGAAGTGAACACACAAAACTGCTTTTCCATACTGAAGTTCGCTGGCTGTCGCGTGGGAAAGTTCTCACCCTCTATTTGAACTGCGCGATGAGGTGATGTTATTCTTGCATCATACTGATGAACTGTATGACAGACTGCATGATTTCCAGTGGCTCTCAAAATTGGCATACCTGGCCGATGTCTTTAGCGCTCTCAATGCTTTGAACTTAGCGCTGCAGGGAAAAGCCGTCACCGCCTTCAATGTGCAGGACAAAATTAAAGCTGCACGCCTCAAGATGGAATTGTGGTGTGTCCGTCTGGATCGCCAGGAGTTTGACTGTTTTCCGACGCTTGTGGATTTTCTCCTCGCTGCAGATGAAGAGCTGGACGGCGGCACAGTTGCAGCCTTCAAGGAACATCTGCAAGGCCTTCACTTTCAGCTGGGAAGATATTTCCCAGAACTAGATGCAGGCTATGAGTGGATCAGGAATCCATTTGGGGACAAAACGCACATCGAACACGTCAGTTCCAAGCTCCCATCAAGACAGGTTGACAGCCTTGTGGACATCGCATCTGATGGGACACTGAGGACGACTTTCAGAGACAAAAGCTTGACAGACTTTTGGGTCCACGTCCAGCCTGAGCACCCAGAGCTGGCTGACGCTGCTCTGAAAATGTTGATGCCGTTTCCAACCACCTACAACTGTGAAGTTGGTTTTTCTACACTTGTTGGTCTGAAAACAAAGCAGCGTAACAGGATCAATGTGGACTGTGATATGAGACTAAAACTCTCCAGTTTGGATCCAGACTTTGTTTCACTGATGTCTCGGCACAAGCAGCACCATTCCTCCCATTAGGTGGCAGCAGAGACACGCAGTGTATGAGTGAGTAAACAATGCTATTTGTAAATGTAAGTGTCAATAATGACCTTAAAATTGTTAAATTCTTGTTAAACTTGGGCCTGCAGCCATAGTGTTACTGTGTTTTATTTTTGAAAATACACAGCAGAAGTTTGTGTGGTACTAAATGCGGTGCATTTTGCGTATCTCTCTGTTCGCTCGGACATAAACTCAGTAATAAATGTAGTCTCTGTTTCATATGATGTGTAAAATCTATCAGCATTTACCGTTTAAATGGCATGTGAACGAAACGCTTGTAGAATCCGTAGTTGTATTTGTATTGTTGATTTAATGTGTGAACGAGCGATAGGCCTATAGAGAAGGTCCCACAGAGCTGTCATTATCAGGCTGTCATTATACTGTTGGAGTAGTAAGCAGGCCTATTGTATTTATTCTAGTTTATATTTAGTTATATTTGGTTATATCTAGTTATATTTAGTGTATATTTGGTTATATTTAGTTATAATTAGTGTATATTTCTCCTTCCTTCTTTGTATTGAACTGTTGCACCTCAATTTCCCTCGGGATTAATAAAGCTTCTTGAATCTTGAATCTTGTTTCGGGATATTGGGGGAGTTAGGTGGTCCGTGAGTATTTTTTTTATTGGGTTAGGGTTAGTTTGAGAAACACTGACATAGAGAGACACTGATGGACAGGGTTATTTATCACTGTTCCTGAACTCTGCTCCTCCAGCACAGCAGGGGGCGGTAATGTACCTCTAACCGTAAACTCCGCCCCCCACACAACAAGAGACGAAGCCTCCTCCTGCTCCTCCTCCTCCTCCGCAGTAGCCGAAGAAGTATAGGAGACCTCCACCTCTGGCGGAGCGAGAACTCAACTGCTGCTCATTAACCCTCAGACCGACTCGTCCTCTCTCTTCATGCCGGGATCTGAGCTTCGAGCTCCGCAGGTAAATCACCTGAGGTCTCTTAGCCTGCATGCTAACAGTTGGCATCACTGCGACAGCTGCTTTACGGCAAACAGCGTGATATATATACATGGAACATGGAAATATTCAAGTACCTCTAAATGATAGTACTGTAGTAACTGTACTTAGTAACTTTCCACCACCGGTGATTGGCAAGTTACTTCCAGCATGTAATCCAGTACCTGTTCCTGATTCCTGTCTCTTTAAAGTAATAAGGGACATTACATCATCACTGTCTCTGAACTGTGATGCGTTACACTACTCTGAGTTACTCTGAGTTACTCTCACCAGAATACCCTCTAAAGTTTGGCTTTAAATGCTAACATGTAGTTTACTGCAGCTCAGTAATTAAAGCTCTCTATCTGGCAGTACATGCTGAACATCAGGAAAGAGCTAGAGGTTAAACTGCTGCTCCGTTTCAGTGGGCTGGATAATATGTGATACCGGTACCGTGACGTCTCTGTGTGTCATTAACAACATGTTAGTGGAGCCTCTGCACAGCCCTGTGAGCTGCTGGATAGGAACCAGTCTCTATGCAGCGTTAGCTCACCTGGTCATTGGTGAGTTAACAGAGATTTGGCTGACAAGCTTTCTAAAAGCCGGAGATTCCACAGAGGACAGAGGCTGCAGATCTTCAACACTCTGCCACGAGTCTCTGAAGGTCTCTGGGTTCAAGCAGCAGACCCAGAGAGAGAGAGACCCTCTAGTGCTTCAGTCTGCAGCTCTGCATCATGAATCTGTTCCTGCAGCTCTGCATCATGAATCTGTTCCTGCAGCTCTGCATCATCAATCTGTTCCTGCAGCTCTGCATGGTGAATCTGTTCCTGCAGCTCTGCATGGTGAATCTGTTCCTGCAGCTCTGCATCATGAATCTGTTCCTGCAGCTCTGCATCATGAATCTGTTCCTGCAGCTCTGCATCATCAATCTGTTCCTGCAGCTCTGCATGGTGAATCTGTTCCTGCAGCTCTGCATTATGGTTCTGTTCCTGCAGCTCTGCATGGTGGATATGTTCCTGCAGCTCTGCATCATGAATCTGTTCCTGCAGCTCTGCATTATGGTTCTGTTCCTGCAGCTCTGCATGGTGGATCTGTTCCTGCAGCTCTGCATCATGAATCTGTTCCTGCAGCTCTGCATCATGAATCTGTTCCTGCAGCTCTGCATCATGAATCTGTTCCTGCAGCTCTGCATGGTGGATCTGTTCCTGCAGCTCTGCATCATGAATCTGTTCCTGCAGCTCTGCATGGTGAATCTGTTCCTGCAGCTCTGCATCATGAATCTGTTCCTGCAGCTCTGCATCATGAATCTGTTCCTGCAGCTCTGCATCATGAATCTGTTCCTGCAGCTCTGCATTATGGTTCTGTTCCTGCAGCTCTGCATGGTGGATCTGTTCCTGCAGCTCTGCATCATGAATCTGTTCCTGCAGCTCTGCATCATGAATCTGTTCCTGCAGCTCTGCATCATGAATCTGTTCCTGCAGCTCTGCATGGTGGATCTGTTCCTGCAGCTCTGCATCATGAATCTGTTCCTGCAGCTCTGCATGGTGAATCTGTTCCTGCAGCTCTGCATCATGAATCTGTTCCTGCAGCTCTGCATCATGAATCTGTTCCTGCAGCTCTGCATCATGAATCTGTTCCTGCAGCTCTGCATCATGAATCTGTTCCTGCAGTTCTGCATAGTGAGCCTGTTCCTGCAGCTCTGCATGGTGAGCCTGTTCCTGCAGCCCTCTGAACCAATAGGAAACAGGCTCACTGAGTTACTATTCTACCTGCTCAGTTGTTTCTCTGGTGTCAGAATGTCTCGTGATGTTTGTGAGTTCTTAGAAACTAAACACCACATCATTTAAAATGTGTTGTAACTGTTACTGAGAATAGTAACAGGTATTATATTACCCACATTTCAGAAGTACTGCGTTATATTACTGCGTTACAGCAACAAGTAATGCATTACTGTAACTCCCTAACACCCAACTCTGCATATATATAATATATGTACATATATATATATATATATATATATATATATATGTACATATGTACATATATATATATATATATGTACATATGTACATATATATATATATATGTGTACAGTGGGGCAAACAAGTATTTAGTCAGCCACCAATTGTGCAAGTTCTCCCATTTCAAAAGATGAGGCCTGTCATTTTATCATAGGTACACTTCAACTATGAGAGACAGAATGAGAAACAATCCAGGAAATCACATTGTAGGATTTTAATGAATTCATTTCAAATGATTGTGGAAAATAAGTATTTGGTCAATAACAAAAGTTCATCTCAATACTTTGTTATATACCCTTTGTTGGCAATGACAGAGGTCAAAGGTTTTCTGTAAGTCTTCACAAGGTTTCCACACTGTTGCTGGTATTTTGGCCCATTCCTCCATGCAGATCTCCTCTAAAGCAGGGATGATTTGGGGCTGTCGCTGGGCAACACGGACTCTCAACTCCCTCCAAAGATTTTCTATGGGGTTGAGATCTGGAGACTGGCTAGGCCACTCCAGGACCTTGAAATGCTTCTTACGAAGCCACTCCTTCGTTGCCCTGGCGGTGTGTTTGGGATCATGGTCATGCTGAAAGACCCAGCCACGCTTCATCTTCAGTGCCCTTGCTGATGGAAGGAGGTTTTCACTCAAAATCTCACGATACATGGCCCCATTCATTCTTTCCTTTCCACGGATCAGTCGTCCTGGTCCCTTTGCAGAAGAACAGCCCCAAAGCATGATGTCTCCACCCCCATGCTTCACAGTAGGTATGGTGTTCTTTGGAGGCAACTCTGCATTCTTTCTCCTCCAAACACGACCAGTTGAGTTTTTACCAAAAAGTTCTATTTTGGTTTCATCTGACCATATGACATTCTCCCAATCCTCTTCTGGATCATCCAAATGCCCTCTAGCAAACTTCAGACGGGCCTGGACATGTACTGGCTTAAGCAGGGGGACACGTCTGGAACTGCAGGATTTAAGTCCCTGGCGGCGTAGTGTGTTACTGATGGTAGCCTCTGTTACTTTGGTCCCAGCTCTCTGCAGGTCATTCACTAGGTCCCCCCGTGTGGTTCTGGGATTTTTACTCACCGTTCTTGTGATCATTTTGACCCCACGGGGTGAGATCTTGCGTGGAGCCCCAGATGGAGGGAGATTAGCAGTGGTCTTGTATGTCTTCCATTTTCTAATAATTGCTCCCACAGTTGATTTCTTCACACCAAGCTGCTTACCTATTGCACATTCAGTTTTCCCAGCCTGGTGCAGGTCTACAATTTAGTCTCTGGTCTCCTTTGACAGCTCTTTGGTCTTGGCCATAGTGGAGTTTGGAGTATGACTGTTTGAGGTTGTGGACAGGTGTCTTTTATACTGATAACGAGTTCAAAAAGGTGCCATTAATACAGGTAACGAGTGGAGGACAGAGGAGCCTCTTAAAGAAGAAGTTACAGGTCTGTGAGAGCCAGAGATCTTGCTTGTTTGTAGGTGACCCAATACTTATTTTACCGAGGAATTTATAATGAATTCATTAAAATCAGACAATGTGATTTCCTGGATTGTTTCCCCCATTCTGTCTCTCATAGTTGAAGTGTACCTATGATGAAAATTACAGGCCTCTCATCTTTTGAAATGGGAGAACTTGCACAATTGGTGGCTGACTAAATACTTTTTTGCCCCACTGTATATGTATATGTATATGTATATATACAGGGGTGCACATAACCTTTTCAGTGAGTTACTCAGGTGAGTACCAGGAGATGGTGTCTGGTACTCACCGCATATGTAGTGTGGTCTTAATAAGTGCAGTCTTCCTCACTGTCCTTCTCAGTGTCGCCCCCACTGTCCTCTGCTTCAGCTTCCTGCATGGTAGATGATGATGATGCTGCAGATGCACCTCCCTGTCCTTGATTGAGCCTCCGATTAGCTGTCTCCATCCACAGGTCAACAGCTTGCTTTGGGTCAAATGTCTCTGTGGTCTGCTTTGACAGGTGAATGTGCATCAGGGCTGAGAGACGAGCATGTGACAGACGAGATCTGTACTTGGTTTTTATTATGTTGAGATGTGAGAATCCCCTCTCACAAGCTGCACTACTTAAAGGCAGTGTAAGAGACAGCTTAACCACCTTGTTGATGTTGGAGTAAGCATCTGGGTTACTTGTATTTACTATTTGGACCAAGTCATACACCGAAGAGGCTCCCAGGCGTTTTCCTGCCTGCTTTAAGCGCATCCATTCTGTCACAGTGGTGTCTTTGTCAAGTTGCAGGGTGGCCTCATATTTCTTGAGAATGCTGCAAACTGTTGTGTTTCCAAAACTGTGGAGGTCTTGTATTTCCTGAGGCCATGTTGAAGGATCAAATACTAAGAAATGATCACATGACTTGAGGGAGTCATATCTGATTTCAAACTCTTGAATTAACCCCCTGAGTAAGTTTGTCTTGTCTCTGTCAGCATCAGCATTAGAAACAGTGTGTGCCCTGTGGCCTTCACCATCAAGCAGAAGTGTGAACGGTCCAATGGCCACCATGAGTTCATCCTTACATTCTCCAATGGTCAGCTTTTCCATCTGAAACCTAATGGATGTAGTTTTCAAAATGTTGCCAATGTCAAGCATGTTTGACAGAAAGCACTGAAAACGCTCTGTGCAGATCTGCTGCAAGTCGCTGTTATCACTCGTAGCCAGTTGCATTTTACTGGCTGGCAATAGTCTTGATATTTTTAACAGTGTTTCATGCCTCCATGCAGACCATCTGATATTATGAAACTTACCCAGTTTCACAAAGGAGATCCCATTTTCTTCACACAGCTTCTTCAGTGCAGCAGTTTTTTTTGCTCCACCTTTTTGTAAATAAACTGCAGCAGCTTGATTAAATGTCTCACAGTAAGGAACGTTGCGATCAGCTGATTTTGCACAATTCTCCAGTGTGTGTGCGGTGCACAGAATGTGCACAAGGGAGTCTCCACCCGCAGCAAGTTGCCGGAGTTTTGGCACAACGCCGTTGTACACACCGACGTTGACAGCAGCCCGGTCTGTGCACACAGCGACCAACTTTGTTGTCCAGTCATCCAAGCCTGTGTCCTGGAAAAGTCTCACAAGTCCCTCTGTTATGGCCCGTGCGGTTCGGTCAGCACCCAGTTCAATCAGTCCAATAAAGTCCGAGGTCAACTCTCCGTTGCTGGACACAGACACAATGTAAACGATTTCCTGCTCAGTTTTGTTTTGTGTCAAATCCTGCACCACATTTCAGTGCGTTCATCGTTAGCTTCAAGCCACTGCACATCTTGGAGCCACTTTTCCAAAAAAGATATTTTCTTCGGCTCTGGCTCCAGTTGGCGTTTCTTTGTAGGTGGCAAAAGAAGCTGCTTAATGTCTGTTGCTTTTTGGACATCTCTGACAGTAGTTGACAAGCAACATGTGCAAGGTTAGATGAGATCGGTCAAGTACGCAAAGGCGTGTAGTAACACAGGTGGCATTACGCATTCCTGATTTTTGTCGCGCATGCGTACCTGCGTACCAGTTATGTGCGTACCTGCGTACCAGTTATGTGCACCCCTGTGTATATATATATATACATATGCCGCCACTGATATATATATATAACCCTAACCCATAAATAATAAATAAATACCTTCACTAATTAATACATAAAGGCGCTTTGTGAAATAAGTGCTGATAAATTCACTTCAACCCAAATGAAAAAAGATGACAAAATATAAAGTATAAAATATGTAAAATATAAAATACACAGATCAGTATCACACGGAGGGAAAATGTTTTAAAATAAAGTCAACCAAGTGTCCTTAAAAGTGTTTAAAACCCAGGTCAAGGTCTAGGGAGGGGGTGCAGGTGAGGCATGGGACACATCGGAAGAAAAACGTTATTAAAAGAATAGTTTTAGGGTACATTTCTGTGGGAGGCTCCAACATCCATTTAAAATAAATACAAATAATAATGGAAAGTAATGAATACAAGTCAAATAAAGTAAAAGTGTTTGAATGAAAGATGGGGGGTTAATAATATATACAGGAAAAAGGGATAATATATACAGTGGGGCAAAAAAGTATTTAGTCAGCCACCAATTGTGCAAGTTCTCCCATTTAAAAAGATGAGAGAGGCCTGTAATTTCATCATAGGTACACTTCAACTATGAGAGACAGAATGGGGGAAACAATCCAGGAAATCACATTGTAGGATTTTAATGAATTCATTTCAAATGATTGTGGAAAATAAGTATTTGGTCAATAACAAAAGTTCATCTCAATACTTTGTTGTATACCCTTTGTTGGCAATGACAGAGGTCAAAGGTTTTCTGTAAGTCTTCACAAGGTTTCCACACACTGTTGCTGGTATTTTGGCCCATTCCTCCATGCAGATCTCCTCTAAAGCAGTGATGTTTTGGGGCTGTCGCTGGGCAACACGGACTTTCAACTCCCTCCAAAGATTTTCTATGGGGTTGAGATCTGGAGACTTGCTAGGCCACTCCAGGACCTTGAAATGCTTCTTACGTAGCCACTCCTTCGTTGCCCTGGCGGTGTGTTTGGGATCATTGTCATGCTGAAAGACCCAGCCACGCTTCATCTTCAGTGCCCTTGCTGATGGAAGGAGGTTTTCACTCAAAATCTCATGATACATGGCCCCATTCATTCTTTCCTTTCCACGGATCAGTCGTCCTGGTCCCTTTGCAGAAGAACAGCCCCAGAGCATGATGTTTCCACCCCCATGCTTCACAGTAGGTATGGTGTTCTTTGGAGGCAACTCTGCATTCTTTCTCCTCCAAACACGACCAGTTGAGTTTTTACCAAAAAGTTCTATTTTGGTTTCATCTGACCATATGACATTCTCCCAATCCTCTTCTGGACCATCCAAATGCCCTCTAGCAAACTTCAGACGGGCCTGGACATGTACTGGCTTAAGCAGGGGGACACGTCTGGAACTGCAGGATGTAAGTCCCTGGCGGCGTAGTGTGTTACTGATGGTAGCCTCTGTTACTTTGGTCCCAGCTCTCTGCAGGTCATTCACTAGGTCCCCCCGTGTGGTTCTGGGATTTTTGCTCACCGTTCTTGTGATCATTTTGACCCCACGGGGTGAGATCTTGCGTGGAGCCCCAGATGGAGGGAGATTAGCAGTGGTCTTGTATGTCTTCCATTTTCTAATAATTGCTCCCACAGTTGATTTCTTCACACCAAGCTGCTTACCTATTGCACATTCAGTTTTCCCAGCCTGGTGCAGGTCTACAATTTTGTCTCTGGTCTCCTTTGACAGCTCTTTGGTCTTGGCCATAGTGGAGTTTGGAGTATGACTGTTTGAGGTTGTAGACAGGTGTCTTTTATACTGATAACGAGTTCAAAAAGGTGCCATTAATACAGGTAACGAGTGGAGGACAGAGGAGCCTCTTAAAGAAGAAGTTACAGGTCTGTGAGAGACAGACATCTTGCTTGTTTGTAGGTGACCCAATACTTATTTTACCGAGGAATTTATAATGAATTCATTAAAATCAGACAATGTGATTTCCTGGATTGTTTCCCCCATTCTGTCTCTCATAGTTGAAGTGTACCTATGATGAAAATTACAGGCCTCTCATCTTTTGAAATGGGAGAACTTGCACAATTGGTGGCTGACTAAATACTTTTTTGCCCCACTGTATATGTATATGTATATGTATATATACAGGGGTGCACATAACCTTTTCAGTGAGTTACTCAGGTGAGTACCAGGAGATGGTGTCTGGTACTCACCGCATATGTAGTGTGGTCTTAATAAGTGCAGTCTTCCTCACTGTCCTTCTCAGTGTCGCCCCCACTGTCCTCTGCTTCAGCTTCCTGCATGGTAGATGATGATGATGCTGCAGATGCACCTCCCTGTCCTTGATTGAGCCTCCGATTAGCTGTCTCCATCCACAGGTCAACAGCTTGCTTTGGGTCAAATGTCTCTGTGGTCTGCTTTGACAGGTGAATGTGCATCAGGGCTGAGAGACGAGCATGTGACAGACGAGATCTGTACTTGGTTTTTATTATGTTGAGATGTGAGAATCCCCTCTCACAAGCTGCACTACTTAAAGGCAGTGTAAGAGACAGCTTAACCACCTTGTTGATGTTGGAGTAAGCATCTGGGTTACTTGTATTTACTATTTGGACCAAGTCATACACCGAAGAGGCTCCCAGGCGTTTTCCTGCCTGCTTTAAGCGCATCCATTCTGTCACAGTGGTGTCTTTGTCAAGTTGCAGGGTGGCCTCATATTTCTTGAGAATGCTGCAAACTGTTGTGTTTCCAAAACTGTGGAGGTCTTGTATTTCCTGAGGCCATGTTGAAGGATCAAATACTAAGAAATGATCACATGACTTGAGGGAGTCATATCTGATTTCAAACTCTTGAATTAACCCCCTGAGTAAGTTTGTCTTGTCTCTGTCAGCATCAGCATTAGAAACAGTGTGTGCCCTGTGGCCTTCACCATCAAGCAGAAGTGTGAACGGTCCAATGGCCACCATGAGTTCATCCTTACATTCTCCAATGGTCAGCTTTTCCATCTGAAACCTAATGGATGTAGTTTTCAAAATGTTGCCAATGTCAAGCATGTTTGACAGAAAGCACTGAAAACGCTCTGTGCAGATCTGCTGCAAGTCGCTGTTATCACTCGTAGCCAGTTGCATTTTACTGGCTGGCAATAGTCTTGATATTTTTAACAGTGTTTCATGCCTCCATGCAGACCATCTGATATTATGAAACTTACCCAGTTTCACAAAGGAGATCCCATTTTCTTCACACAGCTTCTTCAGTGCAGCAGTTTTTTTTGCTCCACCTTTTTGTAAATAAACTGCAGCAGCTTGATTAAATGTCTCACAGTAAGGAACGTTGCGATCAGCTGATTTTGCACAATTCTCCAGTGTGTGCACAAGGGAGTCTCCACCCGCAGCAAGTTGCCGGAGTTTTGGCACAACGCCGTTGTACACACCGACGTTGACAGCAGCCCGGTCTGTGCACACAGCGACCAACTTTGTTGTCCAGTCATCCAAGCCTGTGTCCTGGAAAAGTCTCACAAGTCCCTCTGTTATGGCCCGTGCGGTTCGGTCAGCACCCAGTTCAATCAGTCCAATAAAGTCCGAGGTCAACTCTCCGTTGCTGGACACAGACACAATGTAAACGATTTCCTGCTCAGTTTTGTTTTGTGTCAAATCCTGCACCACATTTCAGTGCGTTCATCGTTAGCTTCAAGCCACTGCACATCTTGGAGCCACTTTTCAAAAAAGATATTTTCTTCGGCTCTGGCTCCAGTTGGCGTTTCTTTGTAGGTGGCAAAAGAAGCTGCTTAATGTCTGTTGCTTTTTGGACATCTCTGACAGTAGTTGACAAGCAACATGTGCAAGGTTAGATGAGATCGGTCAAGTACGCAAAGGCGTGTAGTAACACAGGTGGCATTACGCATTCCTGATTTTTGTCGCGCATGCGTACCTGCGTACCAGTTATGTGCGTACCTGCGTACCAGTTATGTGCACCCCTGTGTATATATATATATACATATGCCGCCACTGATATATATATATAACCCTAACCCATAAATAATAAATAAATACCTTCACTAATTAATACATAAAGGCGCTTTGTGAAATAAGTGCTGATAAATTCACTTCAACCCAAATGAAAAAAGATGACAAAATATAAAGTATAAAATATGTAAAATATAAAATACACAGATCAGTATCACACGGAGGGAAAATGTTTTAAAATAAAGTCAACCAAGTGTCCTTAAAAGTGTTTAAAACCCAGGTCAAGGTCTAGGGAGGGGGTGCAGGTGAGGCATGGGACACATCGGAAGAAAAACGTTATTAAAAGAATAGTTTTAGGGTACATTTCTGTGGGAGGCTCCAACATCCATTTAAAATAAATACAAATAATAATGGAAAGTAATGAATACAAGTCAAATAAAGTAAAAGTGTTTGAATGAAAGATGGGGGGTTAATAATATATACAGGAAAAAGGGATAACATATACAGTGGGGCAAAAAAGTATTTAGTCAGCCACCAATTGTGCAAGTTCTCCCATTTAAAAAGATGAGAGAGGCCTGTAATTTCATCATAGGTACACTTCAACTATGAGAGACAGAATGGGGGAAACAATCCAGGAAATCACATTGTAGGATTTTAATGAATTCATTTCAAATGATTGTGGAAAATAAGTATTTGGTCAATAACAAAAGTTCATCTCAATACTTTGTTGTATCCCCTTTGTTGGCAATGATAGAGGTCAAAGGTTTTCTGTAAGTCTTCACAAGGTTTCCACACACTGTTGCTGGTATTTTGGCCCATTCCTCCATGCAGATCTCCTCTAAAGCAGTGATGTTTTGGGGCTGTCGCTGGGCAACACGGACTTTCAACTCCCTCCAAAGATTTTCTATGGGGTTGAGATCTGGAGACTTGCTAGGCCACTCCAGGACCTTGAAATGCTTCTTACGTAGCCACTCCTTCGTTGCCCTGGCGGTGTGTTTGGGATCATTGTCATGCTGAAAGACCCAGCCACGCTTCATCTTCAGTGCCCTTGCTGATGGAAGGAGGTTTTCACTCAAAATCTCACGATACATGGCCCCATTCATTCTTTCCTTTACACGGATCAGTCGTCCTGGTCCCTTTGCAGAAGAACAGCCCCAGAGCATGATGTTTCCACCCCCATGCTTCACAGTAGGTATGGTGTTCTTTGGAGGCAACTCTGCATTCTTTCTCCTCCAAACACGACCAGTTGAGTTTTTACCAAAAAGTTCTATTTTGGTTTCATCTGACCATATGACATTCTCCCAATCCTCTTCTGGACCATCCAAATGCCCTCTAGCAAACTTCAGACGGGCCTGGACATGTACTGGCTTAAGCAGGGGGACACGTCTGGAACTGCAGGATGTAAGTCCCTGGCGGCGTAGTGTGTTACTGATGGTAGCCTCTGTTACTTTGGTCCCAGCTCTCTGCAGGTCATTCACTAGGTCCCCCCGTGTGGTTCTGGGATTTTTGCTCACCGTTCTTGTGATCATTTTGACCCCACGGGGTGAGATCTTGCGTGGAGCCCCAGATGGAGGGAGATTAGCAGTGGTCTTGTATGTCTTCCATTTTCTAATAATTGCTCCCACAGTTGATTTCTTCACACCAAGCTGCTTACCTATTGCACATTCAGTTTTCCCAGCCTGGTGCAGGTCTACAATTTTGTCTCTGGTCTCCTTTGACAGCTCTTTGGTCTTGGCCATAGTGGAGTTTGGAGTATGACTGTTTGAGGTTGTAGACAGGTGTCTTTTATACTGATAACGAGTTCAAAAAGGTGCCATTAATACAGGTAACGAGTGGAGGACAGAGGAGCCTCTTAAAGAAGAAGTTACAGGTCTGTGAGAGCCAGAAATCTTGCTTGTTTGTAGGTGACCCAATACTTATTTTAATAAGGAATTTACCAATTAATTCATTAAAAATCCTACAATGTGATTTCCTGGATTTTCTTTCTCTCATTTTGTCTCTCATAGTTGAAGTATACCTATGATACAAATTACAGGCCTCTCTCATCTTTTGAAATGGGAGAACTTGCACAATTGGTGGCTGACTAAATACTTTTTTGCCCCACTGTATGACCTCCTCGTGTGTAACTTAAAATAATGGAAACATGCAACAATGGAGTCAAATATAAAATGTTAGTTTAGGGTGCATTGTTAGTATTAATAATAAAACCATACGTTTAAAATTCATAAAAAAGTCCTCGAGGAGCATTAGTAAAAATATAAATACACAATAAATAAAATATAGATACTCAAATCTAAATCAATAATTCAAGATTTAATTTAAAAAAGCTCAAATAGTTCAAAGCAGTCCCTTTCAATGATGTATGTATAAATAAAGGAATATAAAGTAGGGTGGATCTGCAGGTTTACCATCACCACATAGAGGGGGTCTAAAAACATCTGGGGGGAGGCCAGGAGGAACCTGTTAAGGTAAAAGTCTTAAAAAGATTAGTAATCATTTAAAACTAAATGTTGTTTAAAAGAGATTTAAGAAACCGTCCGATAAAAAGGAGGTGGATCCATCATTGGAACTTTTCATTGAGGCCCGTGGGGTCTGTCGTTTTGAGGCGATGAATCTACCTCCTCTCCGCTGTTCGTCTCTGCGCCGTGGTCCAGCTCTCGCCACTCTCTAGACCCAAAGACTGAAGGTTCTTTGGGCCTTGGAGTTTAAAATGAAGGTAGAGAACGCTCGATCAGAGATCACCCGATACTCCCTCAGCGCGTCGCAGCCCGCCCTCGCCCCCTCAAAGTTGGCTTTAAGGCCACTGAGGAGGCTGCCCAGGCTGCTGGAGTACGTGGTCACGATTAGGATGAGGGCAGGACCGGACGGCCGAGTAGAGGTGTCTTGATATTTATCTGTGGAAGTCCGGCCGACCTCTGCCTTGATGGACCTCAGGAAGCGCCTCGAATAACCCGGCGCCCTCAGCGAACTGAAGAGTGTCCAGGTAGCCTCCTCCACATCCTCCGCGAATGTACAGATCCTGCGGAAACAGCACTCTTTACAGTAGTCGTTGCAATACTTCATGCAGTACCGTGTGTCCCCCAGCAGGAAGCAATGTCCCCCCCACGCAGGGTGCTGGTTACCGGGGCAACGGGGCTGCTGGGCCGGGCAGTGTGCAGAGAGTTTGAGGGGGGGGGCTGGGCCGTGATTGGGACAGGCTTCAGGAGAGCTAAGCCCCGCCTCCTGCGCTGTGACATCACTGACGAGGATGCTGTCAGGGCTCTGCTGCAGGAGTACAGGGTGAGTACACAGCATGTAGTTTGAGGTTTGTGTTTGTGGGTTTGTTTGTATTTATTTATTGAACAGGGACATTTCTGTCAACGTGCCAGAGGCTGTTTTCATCTGCAGCCCGGACAGACGTGTTAGTCCCTAAAGACACATTTCATTTTAGAAGGGAATAACAACAACATGCAACACAGTGCTGCAAATGTTATTCAAAGCAAAACACGGTGGCGACGTTATGATGATCATTACGTAACCCCCCCCCACAGCCTGACGTGGTGGTGCACTGCGCTGCAGAGCGCCGTCCTGATGTGATGGAGCATCACTCTGAAGCTGCTGTCCATCTGAACGTGCACGCCACGAGCACGCTCGCCAAGGAGGCTGGTGAGTCAGCTGCAGCATATACAGCGGGTAAAATAAGTGTTGAACACGTCAGCGTTTCTCTCGGTAAATAGATCTCTAAAGGTGCTGTTGACATCAGATGTTCACCAGCTGTCAGTAACAACCCATGCAATCGACACATGCACAGAATCAAACCATAGCTGTCCATAGATGAAGTGATGTGTATTGAAATGGAATGACACAGGGGAAAAGTACTGAACACGCTTACTGACATGTATTTAATCCTTGGTACAAAAGCCTCTGTTGGTAATGACAGCTCCAAGACGCCTCCTGTATGGAGAAACCAGTCTCACGCTCAGGTGTGATTTTGGTCCATTCTTCCAAACGGTCTTCAGGTCTTGGAGGTTCCGTGGGCCTCTTCTATGAACTCTGTAGTTCTTTCCATAGATGTTCTGTTGGACTCAAGTCAGGTGATTGGCTGGTCCATTCTAGCAGCTTCATTTTCTTTCTCTGAAACCAACTGAGAGTTTCCTTGGCTGTGTGTTTGGGGTCATTGTCTTGCTGAAATGTCCGCCCTCGTTTCATCTTCCTCATCCTGGTAGATGGCAGCACATTTTTATCAAGGATGTCTCTTTACATTTCTGCATTCATCCTTCCTTCAAGTATATGAAGTTTGCCAGTGCCGTTTGCTGAAGAACAGCCCCACACCCTGATGCTCCCCCCTCCAAACTTCCCTGTGGGGTGTTTCTGGGGGGATGTGCAGTGCCATCTGACCTCTATTATGGCATCCAAAGAGTTCAATTTTGGACTCATCTGAGCAGACGATATTCTCCCAGTATTTCACAGGCTTGTCTAAATGTTGAGCAGCAAACTTTAACCGAGCTTCAGCATGCTTCTTCTTCAGCGATGGAGTCTTGCGTGGTGCGCGTGCGTACAGGCCGTGGCGGCTGAGTGCAGTACTCATTGTTTCTTTGAAACACTTGGACCTGCTGATTCCAGGTCTTTTTGAAGGTCTGCACAAGCGGTCCTTGGCACTTGGACAACTCTTCTGATAATTATTTTCACTCCTCTGTCAGAAATCTTGCGAGGAGCACCTGGTCGTGGCTGCTTTATGGTGAAAGGATGTTCTTTCCACTTCCGGATTAAGGCCCCAACAGTGCTGGAACATTCAGGAGTTCAGAAATCCTTCGGTAACGCCATCAGTTTGTTTTGCAACAGTAAGGTTGCGAAGGTCTTGAGAGAGCTCTTTGCTTTTACCCATCATGAAATCTTTCTTGTCTTCTTTCATCTTTCTTGAGCAGCAAGATGGCGCCGAGGATGGCTGCCGTGTCTCGAGCTCCTCACCAACTCCACATCTTATTGTTTTTATTGTTTTTGACCGGACAATAAACTCAGGGAAGAGCAAGGGAGGAGGTGTGTGCTTCATGATGAACAACAACTGGTGCTCAGATGTGGAGATCATTTCTTCGGACTGTTCTCCCAGCCTAGAGCACATCATGATCGGATGCCGGCCTTTTTATCTGCCGAGGGAGTTCACATCGGTTGTTCTAACAGCAGTGTGTGTTCCGCCGCACGCTGACAACAACACAGCGCTGGAGGAGCTGTATGGGATTATCGACAGGACAGAGACTTCTTAACAACATGAAGAAAGTCCTGCCGAAATACTATCAGCACGTCAGCTGCCCCACCGCGGTGGAAATACACTGGACCATGTTTACACTCCTTTCCGGCATGGATATAAAGCCCTCCCCCGCCCCCCCTTCGGCAAGTCAGACCACATATCTCTTCTTCTGCTCCCCGTTTACCGGCAGAGACTGAAGAGGGACCGACCTGTGACAAGGACAGTGCAGCGTTGGTCCGAGCAGTCTGACTCTGCTCTCCGCCACTGCTTTGGCATCACGGAGTGGTGTGTGTTTGAGGAGGACGATATAAACACACACACTGACGCTGTCATTTGCTACATCGGCAAATGCATCGATGACGTCGTGCCGCGGATTACTGTACGGACATTCCCAAATGAGAAGCCCTGGATAAACGGAGAGGTCCGAGCTAAACTTAAAGCACGGGCCATCGCGCACAGTGGCGGTGATTTGGATGAGTACAGGAATTCCAGGTATGCACTCCGGAGAGCTATTAGCAGTGCGAAAAGACAATACAGGGACAAGGTGGAGTCGAACTACAAGGGCTCCAACGCCAGAAATATGTGGTCTGGACTAAAAACAATAACAGACTACAAAAGGACAACGAGTGGTGCTGAGGAAGTGTCTGCATCTCTCCCAGATGAACTGAACACATTTTATGCACGCTTTGAGAAGCCCCCGGCTGTGGAGGCACAGAAGGCCCAGGATCCCTGCTCACTGGTTTTAACCAGTGCAGATGTGTGTAGATCTCTGAAAGGATCAACACACACAGGGCTCCTGGACCTGATGGCATCCCTGGCCGTGCTCTCAAGGTGTGTGCAGTTCAGCTGGCAGATGTGTTCACAGACATTTTCAATAGGTCCCTGCTCCAGTCTGTAGTCCCCACATGCTTTAAAGAGTCCATCATTGTCCCTGTCCCCAAAAAGACAAAACCCATCTGCCTCAATGACTACCGCCCAGTTGCACTCACCTCCATCATCATGAAGTGCTTTGAGCGGTTAGTCAAAACTTTTATCACCTCCTCCCTCCCTGACTCACTGGACCCCCTGCAGTTTGCCTACAGAGCAAACAGGTCCACGGATGATGCCATCTCCCTCACCCTCCACACTGCCCTCTCCCACCTGGACCAGAGGAACACTTCTGTGAGAATGCTGTTCATTGACTACAGTTCAGCATTCAACACCATTGTGCCCTCCAAGCTCATCATTAAGCTCAGGGACCTTGGGCTCAACAGCGCCCTCTGTGACTGGATCATGAGCTTCCTAACGGGCAGATCCCAGGCAGTGCGGATGGGGAACATCACATCCTCCACCTTGACCCTCAACACCGGAGCCCCTCAGGGTTGTGTGCTCAGCCCTCTCCTCTACTCCCTGTTCACGCACGACTGCGTGGCCACACACAGCTCCAACACCATCATCAAGTTTGCTGACGACACGACCGTCATCGGCCTGATCACAGACGGCGACGAGACGGCGTACAGAGAGGAGGTCAGAGCCCTGACATCTTGGTGCCAGGACAACAACCTCCATCTCAACGTCAGCAAAACAAAGGAGCTGATTGTGGACTACAGGAAGAGGCAGAGAGAGGCACACACACCCATCACCATCGACGGGACTCCTGTGGAGAGAGTCAGCAGCTTCAGGTTCCTCGGGGTAAACATCAGTGAGGACCTGACATGGACACATCACACCAGGGTCATATCCAAGACGGCTCGACAGCGGCTCTTCTTCCTCCGCAGGCTGCGGAAGTTCAACATGGACTCCAGGATACTCTGCAACTTCTACAGGTGCACCATCGAGAGTATCCTGACTGGCTGCATCACCGCCTGGTATGGCAGCTGCACCGCCCTCAACCGTAAGACTCTACAGAGGGTGGTGAAAACTGCTCAGCACATCACCAGGACGGAGCTGCCATCCATGGAGGACCTCTACACCCAGCGGTGTAGGAAGAAGGCCGGTAGGATATTCAAGGACCCCCATCCCCCCAGCACCAATCTGTTCTGTCTGCTGCCGTCTGGCAGACGGTACCGCAGCATCCGGACCAAGACCACCAGACTCAGAGACAGTTTTATACCACAGGCTATAAGACTGCTGAACTCCTGAGCTCTGTGGATGTCTACTCACATCTGTTTATAGTACACACATACATATATATTATACACATCTGCCATACACATCTGTTTATGTATGGGTGTGTGTGTACTATAAACAGATGTGTATAATATATATATATATATATCTATATATTATATACATCTGTTATACATAATATATGCATCTGTCCATACCTCCTCATTCCACAGAGTATGTAAATACTCTCAATGTATTCCACATATGTATATATTTCACATCCTCAAATCTTTACTGTTGTTATTGTAAATATTCTTCTCTCTTTTTCACTACTTTATTATCTTATCTGCACCATGTATGTTGAGTTGTTGGAGGAGCATGGGATATAAGACTTTCATTGCCAACATCTACGCTGTATCTGCTGTGCATATTTTAGTTTTTATTTAACCTTTATTTAACCAGGTAAAAGACCCATTGAGATCGTGATCTCATTTTCAAGGGTGACCTGGCCAAGAAGGCAGCAGGACACGTCATCAACATACAAATACATCACAATGAAAAGTGAATAAAATAACAACAAAGTGCAAGAGCAAAGGAATCGATCATAGGAAATAATTAGGAGCAGAGGCACCGTCCAAATATTTGTTGTTGTCGGTCCTTTAGGAACCGGCGGAAGACATTAAAAGATACAAGTTCAGACATTTGTAGTTCGGCCGGAAAATTGTTCCAAGTTGATGGGGCAGCAAAACTGAACAATCCGAGCTCGTGGGATATGCAAACAGTAACTATCGCTGGACCGTAAGGCATACCGGGTTTCTGCTCCTCGTAGGAGTGAACACAAGTAGGAGGGAACCAAGCCAAGCAGAGCCTTATAGATCATAAGCATCATAAGCAACCAGTGAGTTTCTCTGCGAGTGCTCAATGATGGCCAACCAGGCTCGGCATAAAGCTTACAGTGATGAGTGAGGCGGCCACAGCCAGTAAAGCACCTCAGTGCACTGTGATAAACAGTGTCCGAAGCTGATAGGCTTTTAGACGAAGCATACATGTAGAGCACATCTCCAAAGTCAACTAAAGGAAGACAAGTTGACGACACAAGCAATTTACGCACTCGCAAAGAAAAACACAGGAGATTTCTGAGATAGAATCCAAGCTTTAGCCTGAGTTTTTGTACCAGGTTTTCAATATGTGATTTAAAGGAGAGCTCCTGATCTAAAAGGAAACACAAATATTTGTAATTGGTGACAACCTCGATTGGATATACGTTGTATATGCTGTGCATATGACTAATAAAACCTTGAAACCTTGTGTGACACCTCGGTAATGAGAGACCTTTTTATAGGCCATCAGTTGGGACTGAACCAGCTGATATTCATTTGCACTGACGAGGGGCAGGACTGCTTTCTACTCACTGATAGATTTCAGCTGGTGTCTTGGCTTTCCATGCCTTTTTGCACCTCCTTTTCTTAATGTGTTCAATACTTTTTCCCTGTGTCATTCCATTTTAATACACATCACTTCATTTATGGAAATCTATGGTTTGATTTCTTTGCTTGTATGGACTGCATGGGTTGTTACTGACATCTGACGAAAAATGTCATGTCAACAGCACCTTTAGAAATCTATTTACTGAGAGAAATTGTGACGTGTTCAATACTTATTTTACCCGCTATACATACAGACATGGTCAAAATTGTTGGTACCCTTCCCTTAAAGAAAGAAAAACCCACACTGAAATAACTTGACACTGACCAGAGTAATAATAAATCAAAATGAAAGTCAGACATTGCTTTTGAATTCTGGTTCAACAGAATCATGGACAAAAATGATGGTACCCTTAAGTTAACATTTTGTTGCGCAACCTTTTGAGTCAATTACTGCAATCAAGCGATTTTTGTAGCTCTCAATGAGACTTCTGCACCTTGTCTATAGGTGTCTTGCTTTTGTATAATTTTCCTTCTAATATCCTGAGACAACTCTCTCCTTAGCTTTCTATGCTCCATGTCCGGTGTGGTACACACCATGATACTCAACAGCACAGGGACTACTGTTCACCCTTTAAATAGGCAGACCTATAGACACATGTGATGCTAATTCCAGGACACACCTGAGTTTAACATGACCCTGGGGTCCAAATATGTTCAGTCTTTTCTAGGGACACCATCATTTTTGTCCAGGCCAGTTTCATTATTCTGTTTTTTAAAATGATTCTGTAGAACCACAATTCAAAAGCAATGTCTGATTTTCATTTTGATTTATTATTACTTCTATCAGTTTCAAGTTATTTCAGTGTGGGTTTTTCTTTCTTTAACGGAAGGGTACCAACAATTTCGTCCACGTCTGTACATACACACACACACACACACACACACACACACACACATACACATATGTGATACTGTCCCTACAGCTGCAGGGGGGGCGCTGCTGCTCTACATCAGCTCGGATTATGTGTTTGATGGGAGGAACCCTCCCTACGGAGAGGACGACTCCCCCTCCCCTCTCAACCTATACGGACGATCAAAACTGGAGGGAGAGAGAGAAACCCTGAGACACTGCCCAGGTACCTGTCTGTCTCTCACCTGTCTCTCTGTCTGCCTGTCTGCCTGCCTGCCTCTCAGTGGGGGTGGTGCTCCGGGTGCTGTATGGGCAGGTTCAGTCTGTAACCTGTCTGTCTCTCACCTGTATCCCTCTCAGGGGGGTTGGTGCTCCGGGTGCCAGTGCTGTATGGGCAGGTGCAGTCTGTGGGGGAGAGTGCAGTGACGTCTCTGTGGGAGACACTGCAGACGGGGGAGGACAGAGGGCTGGACCACCTGATGAAGAGACACCCCACCCACACTGAGGACGTGGCTGCTGTCTGCAGGAAGATCTGTGAGAGAGCGAGAGAGGTGAGTACCTGTCTGTCTGCAGAAACATCTGTGAGAGAGCGACCAGAGGCGGGGCTTAATGATGTGAGGCGGGGCTTTATTATGGGACGCCTCCCATAATTAAGGGAAACTCAGGTGCGCTGCTCTGTAAGGAAAAGTACCCAGATGATGCAGATGGTCTCGCCCCCTGTCTCTCTGCCTGTCTGTCTCTCAGGACCCGTCTGTCAGGGGAGTGTTTCATTTCTCCGCCAAAGAGCAGATGACTAAATATGAGATGGCCGTCTGCATCGCTGAGGCCTTCAACCTGCCGACCGGCCACCTGATACCTGTAAGTATACACACACTACACCTGTCTGTCGCTCATCTGTCTCTCTCTCTCACAACTGTCTGTCTGTCTCTCTCTTATCTGTCTGGCTCTCACCTGTATGTCTGCTGCCACCTGTCTCTCTCACTCTCACCTGTCTTTCTCTACGTGTGTCATTCGCCTGTCTCTTCTTCACTTGTCTGTCTGCAGTTGACGGAGCAGCCCCCCCCCCAGCAGTTTGCTCTTCGACCAATGAACAGCCAGCTGAGCTGTTGCAGGTTAGAACAGCTGAACCTGTCTGTGGAGCCGAGGCCCTTCAGAGCCGCAGTACAGACCTGTCTGTGGCCCTTCACCCCCGACAAGCTGTGGAGACAGACCGTCTTCCACTGACGGAAAGACAGGTTTTTATGTAAACACTGTAAACGGAGTTGTGTCTCCAGCAGACATTATATTCTATTATTATTATTATACTTTAATGGTTGTTTATTTGTGTAATGTTTATTTGTTTGTTCTTGAGTTCATGCTGTCATATTTTCTCTGAAAGGACCAGCGACAGACATTTATTTTGAAAAACAGGACTAGTGTACAGTGTCCTTCAGCGGACAAACTTCAGCTGTGGTGATTCTCTCATTAAAGCCCTGAAACCCTGAGTCTGTCCTGAGTCCGTCTCTGAATCCCCGAGTCTGTCCTCAGTCCGTCTCTGAAACCCCGAGTCTGTCCTGAGTCCGTCTCTGAATCCCCGAGTCTGTCCTCAGTCCGTCTCTGAAACCCCGAGTCTGTCCTGAGTCCGTCTCTGAATCCCCGAGTCTGTCCTCAGTCCGTCTCTGAAACCCCGAGTCTGTCCTCAGTCTGTCTCTGAAACCCAGAGTCTGTCCTGAGTCTGTCTCTGAAACCCAGAGTCTGTCCTCAGTCCGTCTCTGGAACCCCGAGTCTGTCCTGAGTCCGTCTCTGGAACCCAGAGTCTGTCCTGAGTCTATCTCTGAAACCCAGAGTCTGTCCTGAGTCCATCTCTGAAACCCAGAGTCTGTCCTGAGTCTATCTCTGAAACCCAGAGTCTGTCTTGAGTCTGTCTCTGAAACCCAGAGTCTGTCCTGAGTCCATCTCTGAAAACCTGAGTCTTTCCTGAGTCTGTCTCTGATGAAACCCCAGTCTGTCCTGAGTCTGTCTCTGATGAAACCCGAGTCTGTCCTGAGTCTGTCTCTGATGAACCCTGAGTCCGTCTCTGATGAAACCCTGAGTCCGTCTCTGATGAAACACCAACACACATCTCATTGTTACACTCTGAAGTACTACTGCAGTACTTGTAGACCATGTTAGTAGTACTGTTACTGCAATAAAGGCCCAGAGAAAACGCTTCCTGTGATAATCACTTTAATCACTGTGTTCATTTCACTACACAATCCTGATCATCTGTAATCAAACCTTCACAATAAAAAAAAACATCCAGAACGAGGGGGCCGTCCTGCAGGGGGGGGTCTGGATCCCTATGATTGGTCAGAGCGCGTTGGGGGGCGCTGGATCTGTGTGATTGGTCAGAGCGCGTTGGGGGGTGCTGGATCTGTGTGATTGGTCAGAGCGCGTTGGGGGGTGCTGGATCTGTGTGATTGGTCAGAGTGCGTTGAGGCCACTCCCTTCTGGCTCCTTCAGTTCTTTTAAAGCCACGCCCTCTTTCAAGGCCACGGCCTCTTCTGGTCGGAGGGGGGCGGGGTTTGTTTCCGACCTTAGCACAGACATTTATATAAGTATTACTTTGCTAAACTATTAATTACCACAAAGATGCTAACACAGCTAATTCTGTGGCTCTCCGAGGTTTCTGTCATTTTACCCATGCAACTAGGATTTTTATAGGAATGTTTCCTTGATGTGAGGGTCCAAGGACAGAGGGTGGCATATTAATATTCATATTCTGTACAACCTGTAAAGTCCACTGAGAAAAATGTTAAATGTGTGATATTGCGCTATATAATAAACTTTGATTGATTGATAACAGTGATATGCTTTCAGAGCTATTAAAGCTAACTCTGTCAACAAAGCTAACACCAATGACCCTATCCCAGCTAATAAGGTTAACTCTGTCAACAAAGCTAACACCAATGACCCTATCCCAGCTAATAAGGTTAACTCTGTCAACAAAGCTAACACCAATGACCCTATCCCAGCTAATAAGGTTAACTCTGTCAACAAAGCTAACACCAATGACCCTATCCCAGCTAATAAGGTTAACTCTGTCAACAAAGCTAACACCAATGACCCTATCCCAGCTAATAAGGTTAACTCTGTCAACAAAGCTAACACCAATGACCCTATCCCAGCTAATAAGGTTAACTCTGTCAACAAAGCTAACACCAATGACCCTATCCCAGCTAATAAGGTTAACTCTGTCAACAAAGCTAACACCAATGACCCTATCCCAGCTAATAAGGTTAACTCTGTCAACAAAGCTTGAACTTACAATGCTAGCACTGATAACACTAGCAAAGCTAATTAAGTTATCTTACAGAGCGACTAATTAAGCCGCTAGCCGTTAACTTACCCGTTCTCCTCCACATCTTCGATGGTGTCGGGCAGTGACTTGTTGAGAGTCTCCGGCAGGAAGCAGGCAAAGACCCCGGCTAACACCGCCGCCCCCCCGTACACCACACTGGGTAGAGCAGGGAGTACCTGGGAAATGTAGTCGATCAGAAAGGTTAGTATGAAACACGGAAAGAGAAAATGTATCTGATCCCTGGCTGGGCGAATCTAAACATGGGACGAAAAAAAACTAACAACAATAAGAATAATATATTCAACGAGAGACCTCGTCCAGGATAAGGACAGCGGGGGCCGCCATGCTGCCGACCCTCGCCATGGTGGAAACAAAGCCCATTCCAGTCTGCCTGCGCACACACACACACACACACACACACAGATGATGCATGGATGGCTATATCATATATATATTTATATTTGGGTGGGGGGGCTCACCTGAGGACGGTGGGGTACAGCTCCCCAGTGTACAGGTACACGGTGGTGAAGGAGGCAGAGGTGAAGCCTTTACCCAGACAGGCCAGCGTGGTCCGGACTGTCTGCATGTCTGTTGGGGTTGGGGGGGGGGGGGGGGTCTGACACCTCAGTTCGCACTGGTGTGTGTGTGTGTGTGTGTGTGTGTGTGTGTGTGTGTGTGTGTGTGTGTGTGTGTGTGTGTGTGTGTGTGTGTGTGTGTTGTGTGTGTGTTACCTGCAGGGACCAGAATGTTGGCGAAGATGATGAGGGCGGAGACAAACAGGCAGGTGGCCTGAGAGACTCGTCTCCCCAGGTAACTCAGCATGCCCAGAGCCATTAGCTTGGCGGGAAAATCCACGGCCCCGAAGATCAGCTGGATCTGGTAGATACTCACCTGGACAGGTGAGACAGGTGGGAGGATGGGTGAGATAGACACAGGTTTGACAGGTAAGACAAAGACAGGAGGACAGGTGAGACAGGAAGGAGCTTGTGTTTGTGCTTTCTGATGTTATCTGATCGGTAGTGTTAACTTCGCTGCTGTTAGCTTACATGTAACCAGTGTTCGAACTATGCCGAGATTTTCGGGGGGTCCCATTTTTCTCTCGGGGGGGGGGGGCGCGCTTGCTCTTGCGCTTGACTCAGAGCGCGGATCTCGAAAACACAAGCCTACATACAGAATCATACGCGGACAGCACAGCTTTACGGCAATTACGCACACAGGCTCCACACCTCCACACACGCATCGCGTCTGCAATCATAAGGGGAAATCATGTCCGTTGGCATGCTCAAAAACAACATCGCGTCAACAATAATACCACACGCAAGAAAAACACAGGCAACATAGGCCTACTCAACACATCCACCAAAGATCACTGGAAATCATGTTCACATCGGCATACACAATAAAGCAACCAATCTTGCACGGCAACAAGCGTCAACAAACAAATAGGCACCACAAACATGAACGAATCCATCAGGCGTTTCCAAACCCAGCATATAGGAATAATTAAATGCATCATGTCTTACTTTAAAGCAGAATAGACCACAAAGGCCTTGGCTCGTCTTCCTTGGCTGTTGTTCCAGAAACCCATGACGTGGACATGCGATGACCTGATTTGATCCATGATGTGATGAAGGGTGCTGGGTCAAAACGCTCCAGTGGGGGTCCATTTAAATCCACAAAAAGTAGCGATGACAGGCTTTTCTCGCGCAGTCTGTTGCGGGTTTTACTGTCCGTATTATTGACGGCCGAAAACCCCCTTTCACACTCTGACGAGGTTGGGAGATATGTCCTGCTTGCTGTACACAACTTTTCCAGTGTTTTGCCCGGAGCGCCACCTTACAACTTCCAGTCACGAAACTCATCCGCTGCCTCTTTAGCCGACTCGCCTATGTTTTCGCTAGTTTCCGTACTTCATGTTCTCCATACATGATTAACGAGTTGCGGTCTTTTGGCCAGAAGTGCTTTTCCAGGGGTTTCAACATCTGGACAAGGTCCGACTCTGGCATGCGCATTTTAAGTCCGTCAATCACCGACTGATAGAACTGGCGCCGGTTAATTTTCTCCCTGCTCTCGGACAGTTCCACATCTTTAAACAGGCCACGGACGCGCGTTGTTCGGCCTTCAGTGTGGATTTCCCTCCGCTCTCTTTCATGGCTGTCAGGACATCCACTGTCTGCTGAATGTGGCGAGTGGCATCCACTAGGGATAAGTCTCTCCGCTGGAGTTTTAATGATAGGCCCTGCAGCTCACGTAGCATATCTTGCATGCACGCCAGATCCATTAAAAACCCTTTGTGTGTGAGATGTGTGTATAGCCCCAGGAATGTTTTTCTCTCTGTGTCATTTCGACCTGGATCTTCACTTGCTGTTTTGAAGTGGCGCGCTAATGCGGGGAAGTTGTTCCACACTGCTCTCACGGTGTTAAAGCTACTAGCCACCCATCGTATAGTGAATATTTGTCCGATTCTCAAAACCTGCATATTGAGGTCAGCAGCCGCCTCCTCAAACAAGCGTGCATTCTTTGCGGACTGGTGGTGGTACAGAGCATAGAGCTTGGAGATGAAAATCTCAAAGTGGTTACATCCAGCAACCTCCTTGAGTGAGTCATGGACAGCCAATTCAAGGCGGTGGGCGAGACAGTGGATTGACTGTATGTTGGGGAAATCGCGTTTCAGCCTCGCAATCAGCCCAGTGGTTTTACCGGTGAGGACTGCAGCACCATCTGTGGCGATGCTAATGAGGTTCCGGCCCAAAAACTCGTCATCTAACCCAGCTTGGCGCAAACTCTGTCTCAAACTATTGAAAATGGATTCTGCATTTGTGCCCTGTGTCAGCTGCACTGTGCTCTCATCAATGGTTAGGCTGATTCTTGAATTCATTTCTTTTATGTTTGAAACTAACTTTCTTCTCATTTCCTGCGCAATATGACCAATCATTTCAGCACATGATTTGTCTGATTTGTGCACAGGACCCACTTTTGCCCCATTCAGCTCTTGCAATTTCATTATAGCAGGTAGCTTCTGATAGGCTAGCCTTTCCTTGGCCACCATATAGGCCGATCTAAAGGACAGTGCCGTTTCTTCTGTCGCTTTGGCATTAATCGCAGTAACTCTGTTGGGTAGAATGTCCTTTTGCTTGGTTTCTGTTATCTCGACTGCCCTTCTGTGCGCGTTGCTATCCCTATGTTTGTATATTTTTTTACGTAACCCGAATTGTGTCTGGCTACTTACATCCCCGTGTATCCATTCCTCAGACAGTGTGTGCCACTTCCCATTTCCGATAAAAGGGTTTTAGTGTCCCGGCAGACAGAGCATCCCAACTTGCCATCCTTTGTATACAGCCAGGGGTTTCGAGACTTCCACTCTGTCCACTGCTGGCTCGTCCAGATGCTCGGGTGAGAGAGGGCCACTGCTGCACGCTGACCGTGGGTCCAGCGGTTCCAGTAATGCACGTGGTTGCGGACGCTTGTCCACTGTCATCTGCTGACTGAACAACATCTTGTTCCTCAGAACTTTTGCTTTTTTTAAAAAATCCAAAATGGGAAAGAGTGCCTTGCTGTCGTTTAGCCATTGCTAACGCTGACCACTTGCACTTACACGATCTGACTGAAGACGGAATGATTAAAAAAACACTTTCTCAAACTTCGGCCACACCCACAACATACTTTGTATCAAAATGCGCATGGGAAAGAGGCACACCCACACACAAACAGGCCTAGAATTCGTGAGAAATGATGGGGATAGACTGCAGTCGTTGTCATATCTGTTTATTTTATCTTTGATGTAAACGCAACACTTCTGATATGCAAATAGTTCCCGTTACACACGATTTCAATATCAATAAAACGCATTTTGCCAATATTTTAGAGACCCCCCAACATTTCCCAAATCATGTTTTCGGGGGATCTCGTGTCAGTTTCAGGGGGTCTCGGATCCCCCGAGTCCCCCCGTAGTTCGGACACTGCATGTAACATCAGTGCTAATCATGTGACTCACCCCAAACTTCTGCAGGTCCATCGCAAGACCGTAGTACGCAAAGCTGGTGGCAAACCTGCAGGACATCAGACGGGAATAAGTATATGTATACAAATATATACTTATATCATGTATAAATATATCAAGTATAAATATATCATGTAGAGATATATCAAGTAGAAATATATCATGTAGAGATATATCAAGTAGAAATATATCAAGTATAAATATATCAAGTATAAATATATCAAGTATAAATATATCATGTAGAGATATATCAAGTAGAGATATATCAAGTAGAAATATATCAAGTATAAATATATCATGTAGAGATGTGTTGATGAAGGTGTGGGGGTGTTAATGAAGGTGTGGGGGTGTTAATGAAGGTGTGGGGGTGTTAATGAGGGGATGTTAATGAAGGTGTGGGGGTGTTAATGAAGGTGTGGGGGTGTTAATGAGGGGATGTTAATGAAGGTGTGGGGGTGTTAATGAGGGGATGTTAATGAAGGTGTGGGGGTGTTAATGAAGGTGTGGGGGTGTTAATGAAGGTGTGGGGGTGTTAATGAAGGTGTGGGGGTGTTAATGAGGGGATGTTAATGAAGGTGTGGGGGTGTTAATGAAGGTGTGGGGGTGTTAATGAAGGTGTGGGGGTGTTAATGGAGCCGTTATTAAACAGTGATGTCGCCCACCAGACAGCTAGCAGGCAGATAGAGATGCGTCTCATGCGTCTCGTTCTCAGCAGGTCGTACGCCGTGAACATCGAGCGGCTCGAGTCAATCTCCTTCTTCATTTGGGAGTGCAGCACCTGCAGGTCACATGATAGCAAGCTCAGAGTGTCATTGGTCATCGGACATATCTAAATATGTGACGACAGGAAGTTAGGTTACCTCCAGCGTTAACGTGTCCGCAATGTCTTTCTTCCCGTTGACTCGAGCGACTCGGTGCAGAGACTTCAGCGCGTCTTCAGAGCGACGGTTCAGAACCAACCAGCGGGCCGACTCCGAATACCACCTGACCAATCAGAGAGCAGAAATACGTGACATATCACAGATTAGAAACACCTGACCAATGGGAAGTCAGGTTACTGACCAGCTGTAGGAGAAGAACAGGTACTGGGGCAGAGGCTTTTACTTTGAAAGGTACTGACCAGCTGTAGGAGAAGAACAGGTACTGGGGCAGAGGCTTTTACTTTGAAAGGTACTGACCAGCTGTAGGAGAAGAACAGGTACTGGGGCAGAGGCTTTTACTTTGAAAGGTACTGACCAGCTGTAGGAGAAGAACAGGTGCTGGGGCAGAGGCTTTTACTTTGAAAGGTACTGACCAGCTGTAGGAGAAGAACAGGTACTGCGGCAGAGGCTTTTACTTTGAAAGGTACTGACCAGCTGTAGGAGAAGAACAGGTGCTGGGGCAGAGGCTTTTACTTTGAAAGGTACTGACCAGCTGTAGGAGAAGAACAGGTGCTGGGGCAGAGGCTTTTACTTTGAAAGGTACTGACCAGCTGTAGGAGAAGAACAGGTACTGGGGCAGAGGCTTTTACTTTGAAAGGTACTGACCAGCTGTAGGAGAAGAACAGGTGCTGGGGCAGAGGCTTTTACTTTGAAAGGTACTAACCAGCTGTAGGAGAAGAACAGGTACTGGGGCAGAGGCTTTTACTTTGAAAGGTACTGACCAGCTGTAGGAGAAGAACAGGTACTGCGGCAGAGGCTTTTACTTTGAGAGGTACTGACCAGCTGTAGGAGAAGAACAGGTACTGGGGCAGAGGCTTTTACTTTGAAAGGTACTGACCAGCTGTAGGAGAAGAACAGGTACTGCGGCAGAGGCTTTTACTTTGAAAGGTACTGACCAGCTGTAGGAGAAGAACAGGTACTGCGGCAGAGGCTTTTACTTTGAAAGGTACTGACCAGCTGTAGGAGAAGAACAGGTGCTGGGGCAGAGGCTTTTACTTTGAAAGGTACTGACCAGCTGTAGGAGAAGAACAGGTACTGGGGCAGAGGCTTTTACTTTGAAAGGTACTGACCAGCTGTAGGAGAAGAACAGGAACTGGGGCAGACAGACCACCAGCTGCAACTTCCTCCAGTCTCTCAGCCAATAAGCAAGCCCCGCCAGGATCATCTGACCAAACGTGAAGAAGAAGGACGTGAGTGTTCCAACAAGAGTCCTCTGTTTGGTGGGGATCCACTCCACCTCTGCAGACAGACAGGCACACAGACAGGTAGTTAGGGAAAAACACAGGTGGTTTGAGAGAGGCAGACAGACAGACAGACAGACAGACAGACAGACAGACAGACAGACAGACAGACAGACAGCTAGGGAGAGAGACAGGTGGCTAGAAAGAGAGAGACAAACAGACAGACAGACAGACAGACAGACAGACAGACAGGTAGTTCGGGAAAAAGACAGGTGGTTTGAGAGAAGCAAACAGACAGACAGAAAAACAGGGGGGTAGTTAGGGAGAGAGACAGGTGGCTACAGACAGACTGACAGGTAGTTAGGGAGAGAGATAGGTGGCTAGAGACAGACAGACAGACAGACAGACAGACAGACAGACAGACAGACAGACCAGACAGACAGACAGACAGACAGACAGACAGGTAGTTAGGGAGAGAAACAGGTGGCTAGAGACAGACAGACAGACAGACAGACAGACAGACAGACAGACAGACAGACACAGACAGACAGACAGACAGACAGACAGACAGGTAGTTAGGGAGAGAAACAGGTGGCTAGAGACAGACAGACAAACAGGCAGACAGAGAGGCAGACAGGTACTCAGTGAGACTCCGTTCAGGATGACTCCGGACACAGCCATCCCGCTCAGGAATCTGAAGGCGCAGTAAACCGAGTATGAAGGGGAGAGGGCAGCGCTGCATCCCAGAATACCCAGCTGCAGGTACGACCATATAAGGACAGACCGCCTCCCAAACCTGTGGGACACATTCCGATTGGTTGCTGTACACAGGTCAGGTATGTTATATATACATACAGTATTTGTGTGTATGTTCTACCTGTCTGACAGCCCTCCATACACGATGGCTCCTGAAAGAACCCCCCCCATATAGATGGTCTGGATCATCTGTTTGAGAGGACGGAGACCACAGACCAGATCCCACTGACAGAGAGACAGGAGACGGACAGAAAGGGGAGAGACAGACAGACAGACAGGCGTAAGACCTCAGTTAGCATCAGCTGTAAGCTTGTTATCAAACCAATTAGGACAGTCCTTCACTCTGCTAGCTCTTAGCTGCTAACTGTCAGCTGCTAGCTATAAGCTAGCTGTTTCCCCTCAGGTTCTCTATCCTGGCGTCGAGTACGGAGGCTGAAGACGCTCAAAATAAACTGCGGTGTAGTTGCGGGAAGCAAATATCTGTAGAGGCCAAACAGTGGTACTACAACTTCCTGTCAGTGTCTTTCCCATTGACTTACACTAGAAAGAGATTGCTGTAAATCAGAGCGAAATGAACGCCCCAGTATGATCTCCTCTGCAAAGGCGCCGATTTATGTTTCTGCCGGTGGGTGCTCAAAACAGTGGAATGTCCCACCCCCACGCCAAAGATAAATCTGGCGCGGCCTTGCTCTACATTGGCGGTTAATCTGACGTATCTCCCTCTGCAATGGAATACTCTTTTCTGATTGGCTAACGGGGTGTACATGTTTTTGCGGGGGGTATAGACCAAACAACGTGACACCATGACAACACAATTAACTGGGTGGGGGGGGGGGCACGCACTACTTTCTCTAACGGCAGCACTAGGCTACAAATCAAGAAATCATCAGGTTATTACGCATATTTCTTTTCCTAAATATAAAGGAAATGGTCAAATAAACAAGATAACAACTTTCTGGATGTGGTAAACCGGAGATAAGCGAGATAACGGCCTTCGAGGTGTACATTACACAAAGTTAGGGTGACCAGATTTGAGGTGGCGAAAAAGAGGACACTTGCGATTGTTGCACAGAAGTCTAAGTACATCCAAGTACTTCTGTGCAAAGCGCCATTCAATTTAAGTACACGCTTAATGGTCCCATGAAAAACTGAAAACCGGACGTTTTCATGAATTTATAAAACCCCCCCGGACGCTCCGGACAGGACATAAAAAGAGGACATGTCCGGGCAAAAGAGGACGTCTGGTCACCCTACACAAAGTTAATGGATTTAGCGGAGCAACTCCGCTACGCGTCGTGGAGTTCTTCGCCCCGCTGCGTCCATGGCATGACATGCACAGCACGTGGGTGCTCGGGCCCGGAAGCACCACGGAATCGGCTCCTATGTCCTATGTATCCCTCAGTTAAACCATTACGGTGTTTAAGTGGTAAATGATGGGTGGCGGGGTGTAATGGCGGGGGCGGGGCTTAATGACAGGAGGCGGGGCTTAAGGGAATCTATACAGGCATTATGATGGGTAGTGAGGTTTTGGTCTCAGCACATGTGAGCAGCTCTCATAGGAAGACCCTCCTGCTCTCTTTGACATGACCCGGAGCCCTGATCCCAGACGAGCTGAAACACATCTGTAGCTACAGGAGATCATAATCGTTAGAGTCAGCATGATGAACGTTGTGACCTCTGACCTCGGACACGGTGGTGGAGAGAAACTCAGAGCGGTCGAACGCCCAACCGTCCAAACATCCCTCTGTTGGGATCTGGCTAATGTTAGCTGAGCTGTTAGACGCTAACAGCTGCCACTGAGGCTCCATGTACCTGAACAGAAACAGGAAGTGATGTCACAGGGAAGTTAACCAATCAACCGTAGTAATATAAAGATATTGATAGTAAAACCTCCTGCAGCGGTCCAGTCTACTTCCTGAAGAGTCCATGGGGATGAACGCTCTCAGAAGCTGCTTCTCATCTACCTGCAACATCCAATCACATTCATTGATTCAACCAACGACCAATCACCTTCATCCGTTCAACCAAAGACCAATCACAGTCATTTATCACCGGTTCATGCAGACAGACAGGCAGGCAGGCAGGCAGGCAGGCAGGCAGGCAGGCAGGCAGGCAGGCAGACAGGCAGACAGACAGACAGACAGACAGACAGACAGACAGACAGACAGACAGACAGACAGACAGACAGACAGACAGACAGGTCACCTGGTAGTGGGATAGGTTGTATTGGCTGCTGTAATTGGCCGGTAGGCTGCAGTGGTGGGCGGGACTTCCTGAGACGAAGTTATTTAGCAGGTTCTGACTGGCCATCATTAGCCCCGGCAGACTGATCAGAGTCACATGCAGCCACTGGTACCTGCCAAACCCCCCCGCCTGAGGGTGAGACAGGGGGTGAGACACCTGCAGGAGGGGGGGGGTGAGACAGGCTGCAGAACAGAGGGAAACTGTCTCACCTCCTCCAGTAGCTCAGCAAAGCCCATCCTCCTCTTCCTCTCTTCGTCCTCAAATAATACTTTCTAGAACTGATAGTAGACAATTACAACAATCAATGGAATAAATATAAACAACAACAATCAATATAATAATTATAAACAACAACAATCAATATAATAATTATAAACAACAACAATCAATAGAATAAATATAAACAACAACAATCAGTAGAATAAATATAAACAACAACAATCAATATAATAATTATAAACAACAACAATCAGTAGAATAAATATAAACAACAACAATCAATAGAATAAATATAAACAACAACAATCAATAGAATAATTATAAACAACAACAATCAGTAGAATAATTATAAACAACAACAATCAATATAATAAATATAAACAACAACAATCAATCAGTAGAATAAATATAAACAACAACAATCAATAGAATAAATATAAACAACAACAATCAATAGAATAAATATAAACAACAACAATCAATAGAATAATTATAAACAACAACAATCAGTAGAATAATTATAAACAACAACAATCAATATAATAAATATAAACAACAACAATCAATATAATAATTATAAACAACAACAATCAATAGAATAAATATAAACAACAACAATCAATAGAATAAATATAAACAACAACAATCAATAGAATAAATATAAACAACAACAATCAATAGAATAATTATAAACAACAACAATCAATAGAATAAATATAAACAACAACAATCAATAGAATAATTATAAACAACAACAATCAATATAATAATATAAACAACAACAATCAATATAATAATTATAAACAACAACAATCAATAGAATAAATATAAACAACAACAATCAATAGAATAATTATAAACAACAACAATCAATAGAATAAATATAAACAACAACAATCAATAGAATAATTATAAACAACAACAATCAATAGAATAATTATAAACAACAACAATCAATGGAATAAATATAAACAACAACAATCAATAGAATAATTATAAACAACAACAATCAATAGAATAAATATAAACAACAACAATCAATAGAATAATTATAAACAACAACAATCAATAGAATAATTATAAACAACAACAATCAATAGAATAAATATAAACAACAACAATCAATAGAATAATTATAAACAACAACAATCAATATAATAATTATAAACAACAACAATCAATAGAATAATTATAAACAACAACAATCAATAGAATAATTATAAACAACAACAATCAATAGAATAAATATAAACAACAACAATCAATAGAATAATTATAAACAACAACAATCAATAGAATAATTATAAACAACAACAATCAATAGAATAATTATAAACAACAACAATCAATAGAATAAATATAAACAACAACAATCAATAGAATAATTATAAACAACAACAATCAATAGAATAAATATAAACAACAACAATCAATAGAATAATTATAAACAACAACAATCAATAGAATAATTATAAACAACAACAATCAATAGAATAAATATAAACAACAACAATCAATAGAATAAATATAAACAACAACAATCAATAGAATAATTATAAACAACAACAATCAATAGAATAATTATAAACAACAACAATCAGTAGAATAAATATAAAAAAAACAACAATCAATAGAATAATTATAAACAACAACAATCAATAGAATAAATATAAACAACAACAATCAATAGAATAATTATAAACAACAACAATCTATAGAACAAATATAAACAACAACAATCAATAGAATAAATATAAACAACAACAATCAATAGAATAAATATAAACAACAACAATCAGTAGAATAATTATAAACAACAACAATCAATAGAATAAATATAAACAACAACAATCAATATAATAATTATAAACAACAACATCAGTAGAATAATTATAAACAACAACAATCAATAGAATAAATATAAACAACAACAATCAGTAGAATAATTATAAACAACAACAATCAGTAGAATAAATATAACAACAACAATCAGTAGAATAATTATAAACAACAACAATCAATAGAATAAATATAAACAACAACAATCAGTAGAATAATTATAAACAACAACAATCAATAGAATAAATATAAACAACAACAATCAGTAGAATAATTATAAACAACAACAATCAAAAGAATAATATAAACAACAACAATCAATATAATAATTATAAACAACAACAATCAGTAGAATAAATATAAACAACAACAATCAGTAGAATAATTATAAACAACAACAATCAATAGAACAAATATAAACAACAACAATCAATAGAACAAATATAAACAACAACAATCAATGGAATAATTATAAACAACAACAATCAATATAATAGAATAAATATAAACAACAACAATCAATATAATAGAATAAATATAAACAACAACAATCAATAGAATAATTATAAACAACAACAATCAATATAATAGAATAAATATAAACAACAACAATCAATAGAATAATTATAAACAACAACAATCAATAGAATAAATATAAACAACAACAATCAATAGAATAATTATAAACAACAACAATCAATAGAATAATTATAAACAACAACAATCAATAGAACAAATATAAACAACAACAATCAGTAGAATAAATATAAACAACAACAATCAATAGAATAAATATAAACAACAACAATCAGTAGAATAAATATAAACAACAACAATCAATAGAATAATTATAAACAACAACAATCATAGAATAATTATAAACAACAACAATCAATAGAATAAATATAAACAACAACAATCAATAGAATAATTATAAACAACAACAATCAATAGAATAAATATAAACAACAACAATCAGTAGAATAATTATAAACAACAACAATCAGTAGAATAATTATAAACAACAACAATCAATAGAATAATTATGAACAACAACAATCACTAGAATAATTATGAACAACAACAATCAATATAATAAATATAAACAACAACAATCAATAGAATAATTATAAACAACAACAATCAATAGAATAAATATAAACAACAACAATCAATAGAATAAATATAAACAACAACAATCAATAGAATAATTATAAACAACAACAATCAATAGAATAATTATGAACAACAACAATCAATATAATAAATATAAACAACAACAATCAATAGAATAATTATAAACAACAACAATCAATAGAATAAATATAAACAACAACAATCAATAGAATAAATATAAACAACAACAATCAGTAGAATAAATATAAACAACAACAATCAATAGAATAAATATAAACAACAACAATCAATAGAATAAATATAAACAACAACAATCAGTAGAATAAATATAAACAACAACAATCAATAGAATAAATATAAACAACAACAATCAATAGAATAAATATAAACAACAACAATCAGTAGAATAAATATAAACAACAACAATCAATAGAATAAATATAAACAACAACAATCATAGAATAAATATAAACAACAACAATCAGTAGAATAATTATAAACAACAACAATCAATAGAATAATTATAAACAACAACAATCAATATAATAAATATAAACAACAACAATCAATAGAATAATTATAAACAACAACAATCAATAGAATAAATATAAACAACAACAATCAATAGAATAAATATAAACAACAACAATCAGTAGAATAAATATAAACAACAACAATCAATAGAATAAATATAAACAACAACAATCAATAGAACAAATATAAACAACAACAATCAATAGAATCATTATCTGGTTACAGGATCTCAGTTTCTGTTCCATCAGAGAGCCTGCAGAGGGGAGAGTACCTGATCAACATCATGTACTTATACTGTATATAATACTGTGTATACTATAACTCATACTGTGTATACTATAACTCATACTGTGTATATTGTATATAATACTGTGTATACTATAACTCATACTGTGTATATTGTATATAATACTGTGTATATTGTATATAATACTGTGTATACTGTATATAATACTGTGTATACTGAGTATATATACAACAGTCAGTATACTGAGTATATATACACAACAGTCAGTATACTGAGTATATATACAACAGTCAGTATACTGAGTATATATACAACAGTCAGTATACTGAGTATATATACAACAGTCAGTACACTGAGTATATATACAACAGTCAGTATACTGAGTATATATACAACAGTCAGTATACTGAGTATATATACAACAGTCAGTATACTGAGTATATATACAACAGTCAGTATACTGAGTATATATATACAACAGTCAGTATACTGAGTATATATACAACAGTCAGTATACTGAGTATATATACAACAGTCAGTATACTGAGTATATATACAACAGTCAGTATACTGAGTATATATACAACAGTCAGTATACTGAGTATATATACAACAGTCAGTACACTGAGTATATATACAACAGTCAGTATACTGAGTATATATATACAACAGTCAGTATACTGAGTATATATACAACAGTCAGTATACTGAGTATATATACAACAGTCAGTATACTGAGTATATATACAACAGTCAGTATACTGAGTATATATACAACAGTCAGTATACTGAGTATATATACAACAGTCAGTATACTGAGTATATATACAACAGTCAGTATACTGAGTATATATACAACAGTCAGTATACTGAGTATATATATACAACAGTCAGTATACTGAGTATATATACAACAGTCAGTATACTGAGTATATATACAACAGTCAGTATACTGAGTATATATACCAACAGTCAGTATACTGAGTATATATACAACAGTCAGTATACTGAGTATATATACAACAGTCAGTATACTGAGTATATATACAACAGTCAGTATACTGAGTATATATACAACAGTCAGTATACTGAGTATATATATACAACAGTCAGTATACTGAGTATATATACAACAGTCAGTATACTGAGTATATATATACAACAGTCAGTATACTGAGTATATATACAACAGTCAGTATACTGAGTATATATACAACAGTCAGTATACTGAGTATATATACAACAGTCAGTATACTGAGTATATATACAACAGTCAGTATACTGAGTATATATACAACAGTCAGTATACTGAGTATATATACAACAGTCAGTATACTGAGTATATATACAACAGTCAGTATACTGAGTATATATACAACAGTCAGTATACTGAGTATATATACAACAGTCAGTATACTGAGTATATATATACAACAGTCAGTATACTGAGTATATATACAACAGTCAGTATACTGAGTATATATACAACAGTCAGTATACTGAGTATATATACAACAGTCAGTATACTGAGTATATATACAACAGTCAGTATACTGAGTATATACACAACAGTCAGTATACTGAGTATATATACACAACAGTCAGTATACTGAGTATATATACAACAGTCAGTATACTGAGTATATATACAACAGTCAGTATACTGAGTATATATACAACAGTCAGTATACTGAGTATATATACAACAGTCAGTATACTGAGTATATATACAACAGTCAGTATACTGAGTATATATACAACAGTCAGTATACTGAGTATATATACAACAGTCAGTATACTGAGTATATATACAACAGTCAGTATACTGAGTATATATACACAACAGTCAGTATACTGAGTATATATACAACAGTCAGTATACTGAGTATATATACAACAGTCAGTATACTGAGTATATATACAAACAGTCAGTATACTGAGGTAATATACAACAGTCAGTATACTGTGTATACTATAACTCATACTGTGTATAACTATAACTCATTACTGTGTATACTATAACTCATACTGTGTATACTGTATATAATACTGTGTATACTGTATATAATACTGTGTAATACTATATATAATACTGTGTATACGATATATAATACATGTATACGAAAACTCATACTGTGTATACTGTATAAATAACACTGTGTATTTCTGTATATAATACTGTGTATACTATTTTATAATACTGTATACTATATATAATACTGTGTATACTATAACTCATACTGTGTATACTATAATAATACTGTGTATACTATAACTCATACTGTGTATACTATATATAATACTGTGTATACTGTATAAATACTGTGTATACTATATATAATACTGTGTATACTATATATATAACTGTGTATACTATAACTCATACTGTGTATACTGTATATAATACTGTGTATACTGTATATAATACTGTGTATACTTAAACTATACTGTGTATACTATAACTCATACTGTGTATACGATATATAATACTGTGTATACGTATACTAATACTGTGTATACTATAACTCATACTGTGTATACTATAACTCATACTGTGTATACGATATATAATACTGTGTATACTTTAACTCATACTGTGTATACTATAACTCATACTGTGTATACTGATATATAATACTGTGTATACTATATATAATACTGTGTATACTTTATATCATACTGTGTATACTGTAATCATACTGTGTATACTGTATATAATACTGTGTATACTATAATAATACTGTGTATACTTTATATCATACTGTGTATACTGTATATCATACTGTGTATACTATATATAATACTGTGTATACTGTATATAATACTGTGTATACTTTATATCATACTGTGTATACTGTATATAATACTGTGTATACTTTATATCATACTGTGTATACTGTATATAATACTGTGTATACTTTATATCATACTGTGTATACTTTATATCATACTGTGTATACTATAACTCATACTGTGTATACTGTATATAATACTGTACACAGTACTGTGTATATTAGCAGTGAGTTGGCTCAGTGAAGTATTTGCAGTCTGGTGATACTTCTTAAAGGATTACTGCAGCGGGACACACAGAACACACACTTCCTGACAACCCAATTCTGAGTATACAAGTATACTGAGTATATGTACAACAGTCAGTATACTGAGTATATATATATACAACAACAGTCAGTATACTGAGTATATATACAACAGTCAGTATACTGAGTATATATATACACAACAGTCAGTATACTGAGTATATATACAACAGTCAGTATACTGAGTATATGTACAACAGTCAGTATACTGAGTATATATACACAACAGTCAGTATACTGAGTATATATACAACAGTCAGTATACTGAGTATATATACAACAGTCAGTATACTGAGTATATATACAACAGTCAGTATACTGAGTATATATATACAACAGTCAGTATACTGAGTATATATACAACAGTCAGTATACTGAGTATATATACAACAGTCAGTATACTGAGTATATATATACAACAGTCAGTATACTGAGTATATATATACAACAGTCAGTATACTGAGTATATATATACAACAGTCAGTATACTGAGTATATATACAACAGTCAGTATACTGAGTATATATATACAACAGTCAGTATACTGAGTATATATACAACAGTCAGTATACTGAGTATATATACAACAGTCAGTATACTGAGTATATATACAACAGTCAGTATACTGAGTATATATACAACAGTCAGTATACTGAGTATATATACAACAGTCAGTATACTGAGTATATATACAACAGTCAGTATACTGAGTATATATACAACAGTCAGTATACTGAGTATATATACAACAGTCAGTATACTGAGTATATATACAACAGTCAGTATACTGAGTATATATACAACAGTCAGTATACTGAGTATATATACAACAGTCAGTATACTGAGTATATATACAACAGTCAGTATACTGAGTATATATACAACAGTCAGTATACTGAGTATATATACAACAGTCAGTATACTGAGTATATATACAACAGTCAGTATACTGAGTATATATACTCCAGCAGTGGCTCAGTCAGTGGACTGCTACTGGGAAAGGGGTTCACCTCCTGGGCCCTGCTGTGGTGCCCTTGAGCAAGGCACCGGACAGCTCCAATCCCCCCTCCCCATTGCTCCCCGGGCACTGCACAATAACTGCCCACTGCTCCAGTACTAGGATGGGTTTAAATGCAGAGGACACATTTCACTGTGTGCTCTGCTGTGTGTGTGTGTGTGTGTGTGTGTGTGTGTGTTGTGTGTGTGTGTGTGTGTGTGTGTGTGTGTGTGTGTGTGTGTGTGTGTGTGTGTGTGTGTGTGTGTGTGTGTGGGGTGGGTGTGGGGGTGGGGGGGTGTGGGGTTGGGGGTGGGGGGGTGGGTGTTTGTGGGGGTGTGTGTGGGGGTGGGGGTGGGGGTGGGGTGTGGGTGTGGGGTGGGGGTGGGGTGTGGGGTGTGTGTGTGTGTGTCCCTTTTAAAAAGAGTATAAGTTGTAGTAAGTTAAGGGATACCGCCCTTTTAAATATAAGTATACAGCAGTATAGTAATTTAAAAATAAGCCCGTAGAAAAATAAAAAGTATACACAGTATTTAAAATTTAAATATACAAATACAGCAAAGTAATATAAGTAACAGCAGTATAATATAAAGTATAAGCAGTATGATAAAAGTATTTCAAAGTAGTAAGTAAAAAGTTAAAACAGCCGTATAATATACGAGAAAAACGCCGTTAAATAAAAAAATAAAGTATACAGCAGTAGGGAAATATAAGAAACAGCAAAAATTTTAATTTTACAGAGTATACAGCAAATAGAGGGTTTAAATATACAGAGTATAAGAAAAAAAAATTAAGTTAAGAAAACAAGTATAATAAGATAAAGTATAAGTACTTGGAAAAGTATTTCAGAGTAAAACAGCAGATTTAAATAAAAGTAAAAACAGCAGGGTTTTATAAGGATAAGTAAACAGCATTTAAAGTAAAGGTTTAAAAAACCCCCCCCCCCTAATACCCCGTATGAGTAAAACAGCAGGGAGTAAGAAAAAATATAACAGCAAGTATAAATATAAGTTATTTCAACGAAAAAATTTTAAGATACAGCAGTTTGTAATAAAAGTATACAGAGTTAAATTAATTTACAGAGTATTCAAAAGTAGAAAGGGATAATATACAGAGAATAAATTTTAAGTAAACCCGCAGTAGAAGTTTTAACGGGAAACAACAGTAAATAAGTATAAAAATTTCCGAGTATAATAATTAAAAAGAGTATACAGCAGTAATAAATATAAATAAAACGCATATAAATATAAGTAAAAAAGCAGTTAAATTTACAAGTATCCCGTTGTAAAAATAAGTAAAGGATAAGCTGATAAAGTTTTTAACCGAGTATACAGCTAAATTTAAATAAAAAGTATACCCCGCAGTAGTAAGTATAAGTATACAGCGGATAAATATACCAAGGGAAAACAGCAGTAGTAAGTATAAGGTTACAGCCCGTAGTAATTTTAAGGAATTTCGCATTGTTTAAATATAAAAAGAAAAACAGCGTTTAAATTTATAAACAGCAGTATAAGTATACAAGTATAAGAAATATAAATATAAATTTTACAGCAGAAAAAGTAAAAAAGAGATACAGCCTAAATAAATATAAGTATACAGCCCGTTAAAAATATAAAGTTTTACAGCAGGGATAAGTTTTAAGTATACGGGGAAGTTGGGAAAATATAATATAAAAGTTTAAAAAAAGTATGAGTTAAGTTACAAGTTACAGCAGTTTGTAAGTATAAGTTTACTACAAAAAAAGGGATTTAAATAAAAAAAGTATACAGCAGGAAATAAGTAAAAGTGTACAGCAATAGTAAGTTTTTTAAAGTATACAGCAGTAATAAGTATAAAGTATACGCAAAATAATAAGTAAAACAGAGATACAAACAGTAATAAAATTTAAAAAATTTCAGCAGTATAAGTTACAGGCTACAGCATAGTAAGTATAAAATGACGGGAGTAGTAAATATAAGTAAACGCAGAAGTAAGTATAAGTATACAGAGTTACAGCGTATGAGTTAATTTTTAAGAAAACCCGCAAATAAATAAGAAAAGTAAAAACAGAATAAGTAAAATATAAGGGAAAACAAGGAAAACAGATATAATTTAAATTAACAAAATTTTCCCCAGAGTAAGTAAATTTTACATTTTTAATTCAAATACAAAAAGAAAAATATCCCCCTATTTCCCCAAACCCAAATTAAAAAAATTTTCACAAATTAAATTTAAACTATAAGAAAAAAAAACAGTTTAAATATAAGTTTACAGCAGATTAGTAAAAATTTTCAGAGATAAGCAGTAGAAAATATAAAAATTTCAGCAAAATAAATATAAATAGGTTTTAAGTAAAAAAAGTTGTTTTTAAGGGAACAGAGTATACACAGTTTAATTTTAAGGGGTTCAGCAGTTAAAGTATAAAGGAAACAGCAAATATATGTTTACCCGTTGTAACAGAGAAACCCAAAATAATTTTAAGTATTAAAAGCAGAAAAAAGTATAAGAATACCCGCCTTTGTAAGTATAAGGGATACAGCAGTATAAATTCGGAAAACTTGTAAGATTATAAAAGCAGTGTAAGTATAAGTTACAGCAAAAAGTAAATTTTTAAAGTATAAAAGGGAGTTGTAAAATAATAAGTATACAGCAGTTAAAAAATAAAAGTTTTACAGCAAATAGTAATTTTAAGTTAAAGTAGTAAGTAAAGTTTAAAAGCCCGTTTTTAAGTATGAACAAGTAAAAAAATAATAAGTATAATATCGAGTTACGCAGTAAGTATAAGTATACGAGTTACAGAGTAAAGTATAAGTATGGGGGTATCACAGTAAAAAAGTTAAGTAACAAGTATCAGCTTTTAAAGTATAATAAACAGAGATAAGCAGTATAAGTATAATATCAATTTTAAACAGCAGTGAAGATAGTATCAATTTCAGCGTAATAAGAAAAAAATATACAAGTATACACCCGTAGAAAATAAAGTTCAAAAATTTACAGCTAGTAATTTTTAAGATAAAAGGTATCGCGAGTAAGTTAAGTATACGGGTTACAGCAAGTAAAAGTAAAGTTTTTCAGGTATCAGCATTTTGTAAAGATACAGGTATCGCAGTAGTAATTAAAAAGTATAAGAGTATACAGCATAGTAAGTAAAGATAAGAGAAGATTAGTAAGTTTAAGTATCAGAGTATAAGCGTATTTTAAAAGATCAGGTTCGCGTAGAATATAACATTCAGCGTTTGGTATAAGTATACAGCTAGTAATATAAGTAACAAGTATACAGCAGTAGAAAATTTATAAGTAACGAGTATACAGCGGGTTTAAGTACAACTACGCAAAATATATAATTATCCCGGTAAAAGCAGTATAATTAAAAAGTATACAGCAGTGTAATAAATTTTCAAGTATCACAGTATGATATAATTTAAAAGGTAAAAGATGTAAGTATAATATCGGGTATAAGCAGTAGTAAGTTAAGTTCAGGTATACGCATATAAGTTAGTTTCAGAGTATACGCGTGAAAGTATAAGCATACACAGTTGAGTATAAGTATACAGCATAGAAAATTAAAAATATCAGAGTAAACCAGTTAAGTTAAGTTACGAGAACAGCATTGAAATTTCAAGCATACGCATATGAGATAATTTTAAGAGTATACAGCGTAGAAAGTTAATATACGCGTTAAGATAAGTATAAGAGTTACAGCGTAGGTATAAGTATACAGAGTATACGAAAGGGGAATATAAGATACAGCAGTAAAGTCACAGGTCTAAAAAAACTTACCCACCCCTGACGGAGCCCGGGATCGGGGCTCTGAGGTGAACTGCCCCCCCCCACCCCCCCGTTTTGCATCCCGAGAACCCGTAACTTTAAAACCCCCCCCCGTAACTTTACTGCCCCCATGCTGTCCCCGTTTAACAAAGATTGGTTTAGGTTTTATGTTTACCCCCCCCCCCCCCCCACAACACACACCAAAACCAAAACACTACCCCACCACACACCACCACAACACAACACACCCCCACTTTTAAAGCTTGTTTACAAGAGACTACAGAGTAAACCTCAGAGTATTTTTTTATGCAGTGGGGGGGGGTTACTCACATTGGAACTTCAGTAAAAGAAAGTCTCGATCTTGAAATTTATAAAAAAGTATCGAGCGTTTTTTACTTTAGTAAAAGAAGTACTCGATCTTGTTCTTGATTAAAAAAGAAAAAACCAATCTTGTACTTGGTAAATTGAAGTACCCGGTTTTACTTTAGTAAAAATAGAAGTCTCGGTCTTGTTTTGAGAAAGTAAAATACTGGGCTTGTCTTGAGTAAAGTGGTACCAAATTTTTACTTTAAGTAGAAAACTCAGATTTTTATTGGTAAAGTGAAGTATCAGATTTGTACTTGGTAAAGTAGAAGTACTGATTTGTTTCGAGTAAAGTAGAAGTACCAGTCTTGTACTTGATAAGTGAAGTACTCAGGTCTTGTACTTGAGTAAATAAAGTACCAGGTTTATACTTGGTAAAGTGAATACTCAGGGCTTGTTTGAGTAAAAGAAGTACTCGATCTTGTTTCGAGTAAAGTAAAGTATCAGATCTTTACTTTAGTAAAGTGAAGTACCAGATTTGTCTGATAAAATAGAAGTACCAGTCTTGTACTTGGTAAAGTAGAAATACTCAGATCTTGTATTTAAAATAGAAGAACTCAGGTCTTGTCTTGAGTAAGAGAAGTACTAGATCCGTAATTTGGGAAAGTAGAAGTACTCGATTTGTATTCGAGTAAAGTGAAGTATCGATCTTGTACTTGATTAAAAAGAAATACTCAGGTTTGTACTGGTAAAGTGAAGTATCAGGTCTTATACTTGAGTAAAGTAGAAGTACTCAGGTCTTGTCTTGAGTAAAAAAGAAGTACTCAGGGTTTTTACTTGAGAAAGTAGAAGTACTCGGTCTTGTCTTGAAAAGTTGAAGTACTAGGTCTTGACTTTTGAAAAGTAGAATAAGTTTGTACTTGAGTAAAGTGAAGTACTAAAAGGGATTTTACTTATAAAAAGTAGAATACTCGGTTTTTATTGAGTAAAATAGAATACTCAGGCTTGTACTTGAGTAAAATAGAAGTACCAGGTTTTTACTTTATAAAGTAGAAGTACTAGGTTTTTATTGGTAAAGTAGAAGTATCAGATGTTGTACTTGAGTAAAGTAGAAGTATGGTCTTGTACTTGAGTAAAGTAAAATCTCAGGGCTTGTACTGAGAAAGTGAAGAACCAAACTTGTACTTGAGTAAAGAAAATACCCCGATTTGTACTTGAGTAAGTAGAAGTCTCAGATCTTGTTCTTGATAAAGTAAAGTATCAGGGGCTTTTCTTTATAAGTGAAGTCTCAGACTTGTATTTAGTAAAGTAAAAGTACTCAGGTCTTTTATTTGGAAAGTAGAAGTACTCAATCTTGTTCTTGGTAAATAGAAGTATCAGGGCTTGTACTTGAGTAAAGAGAAGTATCACTTGTATTAGTAATTTGAAGTACTGGGCTTGCTTAGTAAAGTAGAAGTACCAGGTTTTTTACTTGGTAAATAGAAGTACTCAGGTTTGTACTTGAGTAAAGTAAAATACCCGGGCTTTATTGAGAAAGTAGAAAATCGTCTTTACTTGAGAAAATAAGACTTGATCTTGTACTTGAGTAAAAGAAGTTCAATCTTGTCTTTTGGGAAAGAGAAACTCAGGTCTTGTCTTTAGTAAAGTAGAAGTTCAGGTCTTGTATGAGTAAAAATAGATACTCAGGTCTTGTATTGGTAAAGTAGAAATAACCCGGTCTTGTACTGAGAAAGGAAAAAACCAGTCTTTCTTGAAAAAGTAAAACTAGATCTTTTACTTGGAAAATAAAATAAAAAGAAAATACCAGTCTTGTTCTTGGTAAAGTAGAAGTACTCAGGGCTGTTCTTTAGTAAGTGAAGTACTCAGATCTTGTTTTGAGTAAATTAGAAGTTCCCGTATTGTACTTGAGAAAGTAGAATACTCAGATGGACTTGAGTAAGTAGAAGTTCAGGTTTGTTTCTTGAGTAAAGTAGAAGTATCGGGCTTTTCTTGAGTAAAGAAAGTACTAGGCTTTTACTTGAGTAAAGTAGAAGTACTCAGCTTGTACTTGAGAAAGTAGAAGTACTCAGATCTTGTACTTTAGTAAAAAAAGAAGTACTCAGGTTTTTCTGAGTAAATAAAGTATCAGATGTTGTTCTTAGTAAAATAAAGTATCAGGGGCTTGTATTGAGTAAAGTAGAAGTACTCAGGGCTTGTACTTGGTAAGTAGAATACTCAGGGCTTTACTTGAGTAAAGTAAAAAGTACTCAGGGTTTTTACTTGAGAAAGTAAAATACCGATTTGTTCTTGGTAAAAATAGAAGTATAGGGTTTTTTTTGGGGGAAAAAAGAAGTACTCAGTCTTTTCTTTAGTAAATTAGAAGACTAGGTATTTTTCTTGGTAAAATGAATACTCAATGTTTTCTTGAGTAAAGTAAAGATCGGTCTTTTACTTGAGTAAAGTAGAAGTATCAGGCTTTACTTGGTAAAGTAGAAGTATATCTTGTACTTAGTAAAGTAGAAGTACTCGATCTTTTACTTGAGTTTAAAATAAAGACTCAGTCTTGTACTTGATAAAGTAGAAGTATCAGGGGATTGTACTTTAGTAAAGTAGAAGTATCAGATGTTTTATTGAGTAAAATAGAAGTCTCAGGGCTTGTATTTATAAAATAGAAGTATAGGTCTTTACTTGAGTAAATAGAAGTCTCTCTTTTACTTGGTAAAAATAGAAGTCTCAGGTATTTATTGATAAAGAGAATATCAGGTCTTGATTGGTAAAGAAATTCTCAGTCTTGTATTGGTAAAGTAGAAGTATCGGTCTTTACTTGAGAAAATAGAATATCAGGTTTGACTTGAGTAAATGAAGATCAGCTTTTCTTGAGTAAAAGTTTTAAGTACTAAAACTTGCTTGAGTAAAAGTAAAGTCTCAGGATGTTCTTGAGTAAAGTGAAGTATCAGATGTTGTACTTTTAGTAAGTGAAGTATCGGCTTGAAAATTTAGTAAGAGAAGTACTCGGGCTTGACTTGAGTTAATAGAATTCTCAGGGCTTGTAAATTGATAAAGTAGAAGTACTCAGGGGCTTGTACTTATAAAGTGAAAATCCAAGTGTAGGAAACCGTCACAGTGAAAGTTTTTAAAAAGTTTCCTCCCTGAAAGTAAAAGTATCTCCTCTAAATGTACTTAAAGTAGGACGTAAAAAAAGGTATTGTCGATTTCCATTTTGAAAAATTCTTGATCTGTTTTTAAGATTGATCATTAAAAAGGTTTTTCAGAGCTGGGAAAAGGTGCAGCTAGTTTTTAATCTTTGTTACGCAAGGTAGCTCTGGATGTACTGCAGGTTAAAATACGTCTGATTTAAGGGATTTTTTTTAACCCTCATAACGAAAATTTCCTAGCAAAAAATTAAAAAATACATGTGGACGTTTTAAAAAAAAACTTTGCAAAAATGGAAAAATTTAGTAAAGTACAAAATTTGGTTTAATACAGTACTTGGAAATTGTTCTTCTTTAACCCTGGTGGGTGGGGGTGGTGTGGTGGGGGGGTGGTGTGGTGGGGGGTGGTGTGGGTGTGGTGGGTGGGGGTGGTTTTCCGCGGCGGGGGGGGTTTTTTGAGGGTTTTTTTTTCCCCCGGGGGAGGTCCTCCCCCAGAAAACCCAAAACCCCCCCCCCCCGGGACCAACCAATGTGGGGTTGGGGGCACATATTATTTATATATTTACACTCAGGTCAGGGGGGGGCATTGATTATGGGGGCTGGGGGTTTGTCCAATGGAAGGCCTCCTCAGGTCATGTGACTCCTGCTATAGTTAATGCATGCTAACAGCAGACACATTTACCTGCTGCAGGTGAGACATTCACAGAGGTCAGAGGTCACGCTGAGGCTCAGGTATTATGTTTACGATAATTATATCTAACTGAAAACTTTACTGAACTTATATTTTGAGTTATGTTTAAATATGCTAATGAGGCTTAAGCTAACCGATGGTGCGTTCAGGAGCAATGGGTGAAAGCAGCTCCCGAGTGTTTCCTCTGTGCAGCTTCATCATGACTCAGCAGCTTCACTGAACCTTCACTCAGCAACATTGTTAGCCTGTGGGCTAGCAGCGCTCTGATTGGCTGTCAGATCGTGACATCACAGCTTCAGCTGATTTCATTACTAACGTTTTCAGCAGGTTGTACTAATACTGCAGTGTGTACTAATACTGCAGGTTGTACTAACACTGTGGTGTGTACTAATATTACAGCGTGTACTAATACTGCAATCTGTACTAATACTGCAGTGTGTACTAATACTGCAGGTTGTACTAACACTGTGGTGTGTACTAGTACTGCAGTGTGTACTGTTTATTTACATATATACATATATATATATATATACAGATGTTTCAGTCTTTATTTATCATTAACTCACAGATGTTTCAGTCTTTATTCATTAACTCACAGATGTTTCAGTCTTTATCATTAACTCACAGATGTTTCAGTCTTTATTTATCATTAACTCACAGATGTTTCAGTCTTTATCATTAACTCACAGATGTTTCAGTCTTTATCATTAACTCACAGATGTTTCAGTCTTTATTATCATTAACTCACAGATGTTTCAGTCTTTATCATTAACTCACAGATGTTTCAGTCTTTATTATTAACTCACAGATGTTTCAGTCTTTATCATTAACTCACAGATGTTTCAGTCTTTATCATTAACTCACAGATGTTTCAGTCTTTATTATTAACTCACAGATGTTTCAGTCTTTATTATTAACTCACAGATGTTTCAGTCTTTATTATTAACTCACAGATGTTTCAGTCTTTATCATTAACTCACAGATGTTTCAGTCTTTATCATTAACTCACAGATGTTTCAGTCTTTATTATTAACTCACAGATGTTTCAGTCTTTATTATTAACTCACAGATGTTTCAGTCTTTATCATTAACTCACAGATGTTTCAGTCTTTATTATTAACTCACAGATGTTTCAGTCTTTATCATTAACTCACAGATGTTTCAGTCTTTATCATTAACTCACAGATGTTTCAGTCTTTATCATTAACTCACAGATGTTTCAGTCTTTATTCATTAACTCACAGATGTTTCAGTCTTTATTCATTAACTCACAGATGTTTCAGTCTTTATTATTAACTCACAGATGTTTCAGTCTTTATTATTAACTCACAGATGTTTCAGTCTTTATTATTAACTCACAGATGTTTCAGTCTTTATCATTAACTCACAGATGTTTCAGTCTTTATCATTAACTCACAGATGTTTCAGTCTTTATCATTAACTCACAGATGTTTCAGTCTTTATCATTAACTCACAGATGTTTCAGTCTTTATCATTAACTCACAGATGTTTCAGTCTTTATTCATTAACTCACAGATGTTTCAGTCTTTATTATTAACTCACAGATGTTTCAGTCTTTATTCATTAACTCACAGATGTTTCAGTCTTTATCATTAACTCACAGATGTTTCAGTCTTTATCATTAACTCACAGATGTTTCAGTCTTTATTTATCATTAAACTCACAGATGTTTCAGTCTTTTTTCATTAAC
>NC_086359.1:89711-122211 GCF_036324505.1 Eleginops maclovinus
CAATGTTTCAGTCTTTATCATTAACTCACAGATGTTTCAGTCTTTATCATTAACTCACAGATGTTTCAGTCTTTATCATTAACTCACAGATGTTTCAGTCTTTATTATTAACTCACAGATGTTTCAGTCTTTATTATTAACTCACAGATGTTTCAGTCTTTATTATTAACTCACAGATGTTTCAGTCTTTATCATTAACTCACAGATGTTTCAGTCTTTATCATTAACTCACAGATGTTTCAGTCTTTATTATTAACTCACAGATGTTTCAGTCTTTATCATTAACTCACAGATGTTTCAGTCTTTATTATTAACTCACAGATGTTTCAGTCTTTATTATTAACTCACAGATGTTTCAGTCTTTATTCATTAACTCACAGATGTTTCAGTCTTTATCATTAACTCACAGATGTTTCAGTCTTTATTCATTAACTCACAGATGTTTTCAGTCTTTATTCATTAACTCACAGATGTTTCAGTCTTTATTATTAACTCACAGATGTTTCAGTCTTTATCATTAACTCACAGATGTTTCAGTCTTTATCATTAACTCACAGATGTTTCAGTCTTTATCATTAACTCACAGATGTTTCAGTCTTTATCATTAACTCACAGATGTTTCAGTCTTTATTATTAACTCACAGATGTTTCAGTCTTTATTATTAACTCACAGATGTTTCAGTCTTTATCATTAACTCACAGATGTTTCAGTCTTTATCATTAACTCACAGATGTTTCAGTCTTTATTATTAACTCACAGATGTTTCAGTCTTTATCATTAACTCACAGATGTTTCAGTCTTTATATTAACTCACAGATGTTTCAGTCTTTATCATTAACTCACAGATGTTTCAGTCTTTATCATTAACTCACAGATGTTTCAGTCTTTATCATTAACTCACAGATGTTTCAGTCTTTATCATTAACTCACAGATGTTTCAGTCTTTATTATTAACTCACAGATGTTTCAGTCTTTATCATTAACTCACAGATGTTTCAGTCTTTATATTAACTCACAGATGTTTCAGTCTTTATTCATTAACTCACAGATGTTTCAGTCTTTATTCATTAACTCACAGATGTTTCAGTCTTTATCATTAACTCACAGATGTTTCAGTCTTTATCATTAACTCACAGATGTTTCAGTCTTTATCATTAACTCACAGATGTTTCAGTCTTTATCATTAACTCACAGATGTTTCAGTCTTTATTATTAACTCACAGATGTTTCAGTCTTTATCATTAACTCACAGATGTTTCAGTCTTTATTCATTAACTCACAGATGTTTCAGTCTTTATTATTAACTCACAGATGTTTCAGTCTTTATCATTAACTCACAGATGTTTCAGTCTTTATTATTAACTCACAGATGTTTCAGTCTTTATCATTAACTCACAGATGTTTCAGTCTTTATCATTAACTCACAGATGTTTCAGTCTTTATCATTAACTCACAGATGTTTCAGTCTTATTATTAACTCACAGATGTTTCAGTCTTTATTATTAACTCACAGATGTTTCAGTCTTTATCATTAACTCACAGATGTTTCAGTCTTTATCATTAACTCACAGATGTTTCAGTCTTTATCATTAACTCACAGATGTTTCAGTCTTTATCATTAACTCACAGATGTTTCAGTCTTTATCATTAACTCACAGATGTTTCAGTCTTTATCATTAACTCACAGATGTTTCAGTCTTTATTATTAACTCACAGATGTTTCAGTCTTTATTATTAACTCACAGATGTTTCAGTCTTTATCATTAACTCACAGATGTTTCAGTCTTTATTATTAACTCACAGATGTTTCAGTCTTTATCATTAACTCACAGATGTTTCAGTCTTTATCATTAACTCACAGATGTTTCAGTCTTTATCATTAACTCACAGATGTTTCAGTCTTTATCATTAACTCACAGATGTTTCAGTCTTTATCATTAACTCACAGATGTTTCAGTCTTTATCATTAACTCACAGATGTTTCAGTCTTTATCATTAACTCACAGATGTTTCAGTCTTTATTATTAACTCACAGATGTTTCAGTCTTTATCATTAACTCACAGATGTTTCAGTCTTTATCATTAACTCACAGATGTTTCAGTCTTTATCATTAACTCACAGATGTTTCAGTCTTTATCATTAACTCACAGATGTTTCAGTCTTTATCATTAACTCACAGATGTTTCAGTCTTTATCATTAACTCACAGATGTTTCAGTCTTTATCATTAACTCACAGATGTTTCAGTCTTTATCATTAACTCACAGATGTTTCAGTCTTTATCATTAACTCACAGATGTTTCAGTCTTTATCATTAACTCACAGATGTTTCAGTCTTTATCATTAACTCACAGATGTTTCAGTCTTTATCATTAACTCACAGATGTTTCAGTCTTTATTATTAACTCACAGATGTTTCAGTCTTTATTCATTAACTCACAGATGTTTCAGTCTTTATCATTAACTCACAGATGTTTCAGTCTTTATCATTAACTCACAGATGTTTCAGTCTTTATTATTAACTCACAGATGTTTCAGTCTTTATCATTAACTCACAGATGTTTCAGTCTTTATATTAACTCACAGATGTTTCAGTCTTTATCATTAACTCACAGATGTTTCAGTCTTTATCATTAACTCACAGATGTTTCAGTCTTTATCATTAACTCACAGATGTTTCAGTCTTTATCATTAACTCACAGATGTTTCAGTCTTTATCATTAACTCACAGATGTTTCAGTCTTTATCATTAACTCACAGATGTTTCAGTCTTTATCATTAACTCACAGATGTTTCAGTCTTTATTATTAACTCACAGATGTTTCAGTCTTTATCATTAACTCACAGATGTTTCAGTCTTTATCATTAACTCACAGATGTTTCAGTCTTTATTATTAACTCACAGATGTTTCAGATGTTTCAGATGTTTCAGTCTTTATCATTAACTCACAGATGTTTCAGTCTTTATCATTAACTCACAGATGTTTCAGTCTTTATCATTAACTCACAGATGTTTCAGTCTTTATCAGTAACTCACAGATGTTTCAGTCTTTATCATTAACTCACAGATGTTTCAGTCTTTATTATTAACTCACAGATGTTTCAGATGTTTCAGATGTTTCCCTCCACAGTAATCTTTTTCTCTCTTCTCTTTAAGCTCTGTCTCTTGGGAGGAGTCGCCGTGTTGGATCTTCTTCTTCATGTTTGTTTACCTTTTTATCCGGTGTTTTGTTACTCTGTGGTTCAACGATTCCTCCCCACGCACAGAAACTCACTGACCGCGCGGTGCTTCAGGTGATCAACTCCCGCGGGAAGACTGCCGGTTTCCGTTTCCGGTAGGATCGTCTCATTTGTGAGGAGGGCCCAGTTCCAAACTGGCCCCTCCCACTACTCCTACATCCTCGCCCCTACCCCTCCCACTCCCAATCCCACTCCGTGACAGAGTGACCTCCGTCTGACCTCCCCCTCTCCGGTGGGGGGGTTGAATACAGCTGCAAGCTTTGAGACGACCCCCCCTCTCTCTGGCAGAAACAGGAAATACCGTAACAGTGGTTTCAGATCAGCATCTCTTGGAAAAAAAATAACTGAAATAAAACTCCAGACATGTCCTGGCGTTTCTTTATTTGAAGACCTTTTATTTTTAAAATAAGATCTTGATTTCTAGACGCGGGTTCAGTATATTTTCCTGAGTAAAACAAGGTGACATCTGTAATATATTTAATGTGTATGTTTATTTCCACAGTTCACCAGTCTGAATGTTTGCAGGAACTGTTGTACACAGCTTTTTCCTGACTGGGACACACAGCGGGGGTCCGGCCAGGTAGAGCAGCAGGTGAAGTCAGGTGTGATGCGGGCTCAATTCCAAACCACACCCTACCCTACCCTACCATATGCCAGCCTAGCCTACCCTACGCTAGCCTAGCCTAGCCCACCCACTCCGAGACAGAGCAATCTCCATCTGTAGTCTCACTCGCAGCTGAACGAGGCTCCCTTCCCCCCTCCCTGATATCCGCTCAATTTACAGTGAGATATGAATCTGATCAGTCTACAGTGAGATAGGAATCTGATCAGTCTACAGTGAGATATGAATCTGATCAGTCTACAGTGAGATAGGAATCTGATCAGTCTACAGTGAGATAGGAATCTGATCAGTCTACAGTGAGATAGGAATCTGATCAGTCTACAGTGAGATAGGAATCTGATCAGTCTACAGTGAGATAGGAATGATATCTGATCAGTCTACAGTGAGATATGAATGATATCTGATCAGTTTGCAGTGAATGTTTGAACTGTTTGCTTAAAGGTGTTGCAGGACGGACTCACAGCGGGGGCCGGTCAGGTAGGGCAGCAGGGTAAGTCAGGTATGATGCAGACTCAATGTTGGCGGGCTTGAAAACCAAACATTAATAATAAATATAACAGTTTAAATACATCAATAATAATGAATTTTCTAAATGTATTGTTGAATTAAAATCTTCACAGATCTTCTCTTAAGAGGTCTCACTCTGCAGGAAAACACAGACTGAAGATTAAACACTTTATTACCAACATCCATCAGACTGATCCACAGGTAGGTAGGTAGGTAGGTAGGTGTGTGTGTGTGTGTGTGTGTGTGTGTGTGTGTGTGTGTGTGTGTGTGTGTGTGTGTGTGCGCTATTGAGCAGTGTTTCTCCTTGACAGCAGCATTTCTCGGATGTTGTCTTCAGCTTCTTTCACGCTGCGTTCAAGGTACACCTTCCTTTGCTGTAAATACAAACACTCATTATTAATATTAATTGTTAGTGTGTGTCAGTGTGTATTTACCGTGTGCGTGTACCTCCAGCTCTTTAATTTTCTCGTCAGCTGTTTTCTGTTTGTCCATCAGCTGATTGTTGATGTCCTCCTTCGATTGAAGAATGAACCTGACACACACACACACACACACACACACACACACATTAACTTTTGTTTTAAACGAGGATTTTAGATGAGTAATAGAAGATCTTGGAGCCTCACATGCGTCCCACTCCCTCATAGAGTCGCGTGTTGTCGGACAGCGTGGAGATCTCAGCATTGGTTAGCTTAGCGAGTTTCTGGACGCGCATCAGCTGCTCGATCTGCAGGTCGGACAACTTCGCCTTCTGCTGCGTGTCGAGCATCTTCACCTGCAGCTCCGAGAAGGCCTACAAATGAGAGGTGTCACTGATGAAAACACCTGACTAGAGAGGTGTCACTCTGATGAAAACACCTGAACAGAGAGGTGTGACTCCGATGAAAACCACTTTGTCCTGCAACTGTTGCACAGCAATTTCCCTCGGGATAAATAAACCTTCGTGAATCTTGAAAAACATCAAGGTGTATGGGGTGGCAGTGGCTCAGTCTGCAGGGAACCAAAGGCTACCAGTTCATGTTTCCAGTCCTCTGTTCATGTTTCCAGTCCTCCAGTTCATGTTTCCAGTCCTCTGGGGGACTATATATATATATATAAATATAAATATATTGATAAATCTGCAGTATTTATGAGCACATGTTCAGATACCGCCCTGTTCTTCGCTGCTGTTAAATGTGTAGATTTAATAGCGTGTTAGCTCCTCATGCTAACAGCTGATGCTAACGCTGCTGATAAACCCTCTCAGCGGAGGTTGAGTGAACACACCTCAGGTAGCTCAGTGTGCGTTATGTGTACATGTTGTATATATATATGTAGTTTATATAGTTTATATATTGAATATAGAAGAGATGTCTCACCTTCTTCAGCTCCAAGTCGATAGACATATTCTCTTGGAAACACACTGCGCATGCGCTGCTGCTTCTTCTGTGGTTTTACTGTTGGACTAAACACTGCCGCCTCTGCCGGAAGTACATTAACCTACACCTTATATTTAAATATAAGATAAATAATAATGAACATTAATATATCTGTATCTGTGAATATGACTGATGATCTTATAATTTAACCCAAAACCTCACATATTTTATATTTACCATTAAAGGTCCCCTATTGTGCAAAATGTTTGTTGCTGTCTTTTATACATAAATGTGTCCCCGGTGTGCAAGGAGACTCACAAAGTGTCCGCAAATACAACCCTCTCTCTTTTCCTCCTTACCCACAACTCTAAAAACGGGGGTACAAATGAGCTGATCCAGATTTGCTGCCAATATGACGTCACAACCGAAATGTGGGATGACTTTACATTGAACTTCTGGCAACGTCCCACGAGACATGTCCCAATCTATCGTCCCAATAGAGTGGTGTATGAATTATATCCACAGCCCTACAATATACGGTTCAAATATAACATAATAGGAGACCTTTAAATACTAACTCCAGTATATTTAGTACTACATAGACTGTACAACTCCAGTCTAACTCAAGGATAACTCCAGTTTAACTCCAGAATAACTCCAGAATAACTCCAGTATAATTCCAGTTTAACTCCAGAATAACTCCAGAATAACTCCAGAATAACTCCAGTTTAACTCCAGAATAACTCCAGAATAACTCCAGTTTAACTCCAGAATAACTCCAGTTTAACTCCAGAATAACTCCAGAATAACTCCAGTATAACTCCAGAATAACTCCAGAATAACTCCAGTTTAACTCCAGAATAACTCCAGAATAACTCCAGTTTAACTCCAGAATAACTCCAGTTTAACTCCAGTCTAACTCAAGGATAACTCCAGTTTAACTCCAGTATAACTCCAGAATAACTCCAGAATAACTCCAGTTTAACTCCAGAATAACTCCAGAATAACTCCAGTTTAACTCCAGAATAACTCCAGTATAACTCCAGTCTAACTCAAGGATAACTCCAGTTTAACTCCAGAATAACTCCAGAATAACTCCAGTTTAACTCCAGTTTAACTCCAGAATAACTCCAGTTTAACTCCAGTTTAACTCCAGAATAACTCCAGTTTAACTCCAGAATAACTCCAGAATAACTCCAGTTTAACTCCAGTTAACTCCAGTATAACTCCAGTTTAACTCAAGAATAACTCCAGTTTAACTCCAGAATAACTCCAGAATAACTCCAGTTTAACTCCAGAATAACTCAAGAATAACTCCAGAATAACTCCAGTTGATAACCAGTTTAACTCCAGTTTAACTCCAGAATAACTCCAGAATAACTCCAGTTTAACTCCAGTTTAACTCCAGTATAACTCCAGTTTAACTCCAGAATAACTCAAGAATAACTACAGAATAACTCCAGTTTAACTCCAGAATAACTCCAGTTGATAACCAGTTTAACTCCAGTTAACTCCAGTTTAACTCCAGTTAATAACCAGTTTAACTCCAGTTTAACTCCAGAATAACTCCAGTTGATACCCAGTTTAACTCCAGTTGAACTCCAGTTGATAACCAGTTTAACTCCAGTTTAACTCCAGAATAACTCCAGTTGATAACCAGTTTAACTCCAGTTAACTCCAGTTTAACTCCAGTTAATAACCAGTTTAACTCCAGTTTAACTCCAGAATAACTCCAGTTGATACCCAGTTTAACTCCAGTTGAACTCCAGTTAATAACCAGTTTAACTCCAGTTTAACTCCAGAATAACTCCAGTTGATAACCAGTTTAACTCCAGTTTAACTCCAAAATAGCTCCAGTTGATAACCAGTTTAACTCCAGTTTAACTCCAGAATAACTCCAGTTGATAACCAGTTTAACTCCAGTTAACTCCAGTTTAACTCCAGTTGATAACCAGTTTAACTCCAGTTTAACTCCAAAATAACTCCAGTTGATAACCAGTTTAACTCCAGTTTAACTCCAGTTGATAACCAGTTTAACTCCAGTTTAACTCCAGAATAACTCTAGTTGATAACCAGTTTAACTCCAGTTTAACTCCAAAATAGCTCCAGTTGATAACCAGTTTAACTCCAGTTTAACTCCAGTTGATAACCAGTTTAACTCCAGTTAACTCCAGTTTAACTCCAGTTGATAACCAGTTTAACTCCAGTTTAACTCCAGTTTAACTCCAGTTTAACTCCAGTTGATAACCAGTTTAACTCCAGTTTAACTCCAGTTGATAACCAGTTTAACTCCAGTTGATAACCAGTTAACTCCAGTTAACTCCAGAATAACTCCAGTTTAACTCCAGTTTAACTCCAGTTTAACTCCAGTTAACTCCAGTTTAACTCCAGTTTAACTCCAGTTAACTCCAGTTTAACTCCAGTTAACTCCAGTTGATAACCAGTTTAACTCCAGTTTAACTCCAGTTGATAACCAGTTTAACTCCAGTTTAACTCCAGTTGATAACCAGTTTAACTCCAGTTTAACTCCAGTTGATAACCAGTTTAACTCCAGTTAACTCCAGTTTAACTCCAGTTAACTCCAGTTTAACTCCAGTTTAACTCCAGTTTAACTCCAGTTGATAACCAGTTTAACTCCAGTTTAACTCCAGTTAACTCCAGTTTAACTCCAGTTAACTCCAGTTTAACTCCAGTTTAACTCCAGTTTAACTCCAGTTGATAACCAGTTTAACTCCAGTTTAACTCCAGTTAACTCCAGTTTAACTCCAGTTAACTCCAGTTTAACTCCAGTTTAACTCCAGTTTAACTCCAGTTAACTCCAGTTTAACTCCAGTTGATAACCAGTTTAACTCCAGTTTAACTCCAGTTTAACTGGAGTTAACTGGAGTTAAACTGGAGTTAACTCCAGTTTAACTCCAGTTAACTCCAGTTAACTCCAGTTTAACTCCAGTTTAACTCCAGTTTAACTCCAGTTTAACTCCAGTTTAACTCCAGTTGATAACCAGTTGATAACCAGTTTAACTCCAGTTTAACTCCAGTTTAACTCCAGTTTAACTCCAGTTTAACTCCAGTTTAACTCCAGTTTAACTCCAGTTTAACTCCAGTTTAACTCCAGTTTAACTCCAGTTAACTCCAGTTTAACTCCAGTTTAACTCCAGTTTAACCAGTTTAACTCCAGTTTAACTCCAGTTGATAACCAGTTTAACTCCAGTTTAACTCCAGTTTATAACCAGTTTAACTCCAGTTTAACTCCAGTTTAACTCCAGTTGATAACCAGTTTAACTCCAGTTTAACTCCAGTTGATAACCAGTTTAACTCCAGTTTAACTCCAGTTTAACTCCAGTTTAACTCCAGTTTAACTCCAGTTGATAACCAGTTTAACTCCAGTTTAACTCCAGTTTAACTCCAGTTTAACTCCAGTTTAACTCCAGTTTAACTCCAGTTTAACTCCAGTTGATAACCAGTTGATAACCAGTTTAACTCCAGTTTAACTCCAGAAACCTAAAAGATAAGGTTTTGGTTTCAGACGAGAAGGACATCAAAGAAGGACAACATGTTTTTAAATAAACAAAGTGGTTACTTCATAACTAAAATAACCACACCAACATGTTCCAGCGTGCTAATTGTCTCTAACCTGCAGCATCTGATGCCATGGATACCAAACATTTTTTAACAACTGATAAACAACAACAAACAGTGAACAAATAAATACGCTTTATTTCCCCGGAAACACACCATGAGTCAGATGTTGTTGTGATGTCAGATGTTGTTGTTGTGATGTCAGATGTTGTTGTGGTGATGTCAGATGTTGTTGTGGTGACGTCAGATGTTGTTGTACTGACGTCAGATGTTGTTGTACTGACGTCAGATGTTTTTGTTGTGATGTTGTGGTGACGTCAGAGGTTGTTGTACTGATGTCAGATGTTGTTGTGGTGATGTCAGATGTTGTTGTTGTGATGTCAGATGTTGTTGTGGTGATGTCAGATGTTGTTGTTGTGATGTCAGATGTTGTTGTACTGATGTCAGAGGTTGTTGTGATGTCAGATGTTGTTGTGGTGATGTCAGATGTTGTTGTTGTGATGTCAGATGTTTTTGTACTGATGTCAGATGTTGTTGTGGTGATGTCAGATGTTGTTGTGGTGACGTCAGAGGTTGTTGTACTGATGTCAGATGATGTTGTTGTGATGTCAGAGGTTGTTGTGGTGACGTCAGAGGTTGTTGTACTGATGTCAGATGTTGTTGTTGTGATGTCAGATGTTGTTGTACTGATGTCAGAGGTTGTTGTGGTGACGTCAGAGGTTGTTGTACTGATGTCAGATGTTGTTGTACTGATGTCAGATGTTGTTGTTGTGATGTCAGATGTTGTTGTACTGACGTCAGAGGTTGTTGTACTGACGTCAGAGGTTGTTGTACTGACGTCAGAGGTTGTTGTACTGACGTCAGATGTTGTTGTACTGATGTCAGATGTTGTTGTGGTGATGTCAGATGTTGTTGTGGTGACGTCAGAGGTTGTTGTACTGACGTCAGAGGTTGTTGTACTGACGTCAGAGGTTGTTGTACTGACGTCAGATGTTGTTGTACTGATGTCAGATGTTGTTGTGGTGAAGTCAGATGTTGTTGTACTGATGTCAGATGTTGTTGTGGTGACGTCAGAGGTTGTTGTACTGATGTCAGATGTTGTTGTGCTGATGTAAGATGTTGTTGTACTGATGTCAGATGTTGTTGTGCTGATGTAAGATGTTGTTGTGGTGATGTCAGATGTTGTTGTACTGACGTCAGAGGTTGTTGTACTGATGTCAGATGTTGTTGTACTGACGTCAGAGGTTGTTGTGCTGATGTCAGATGTTGTTGTGGTGATGTCAGATGTTGTTGTACTGATGTCAGATGTTGTTGTGCTGATGTAAGATGTTGTTGTGGTGATGTCAGATGTTGTTGTACTGACGTCAGAGGTTGTTGTACTGATGTCAGATGTTGTTGTACTGATGTCAGAGGTTGTTGTACTGATGTCAGATGTTGTTGTACTGATGTCAGATGTTGTTGTACTGATGTCAGATGTTGTTGTACTGACGTCAGATGTTGTTGTGGTGACGTCAGATGTTTGTTGTACTGATGTCAGATGTTGTTGTACTGACGTCAGATGTTGTTGTGGTGACGTCAGATGTTGTTGTACTGATGTCAGATGTTGTTGTACTGATGTCAGATGTTGTTGTGGTGATGTCAGAGGTTGTTGTACTGATGGCAGATGTTGCTGTGGTGACGTCAGAGGTTGTTGTGGTGACGTCAGAGGTTGTTGTACTGACGTCAGATGTTGTTGTACTGACGTCAGATGTTGTTGTACTGATGTCAGATGTTGTGGTGATGTCAGATGTTGTTGTGGTGACGTCAGAGGTTGTTGTACTGACGTCAGAGGTTTTTGTACTGACGTCAGAGGTTGTTGTACTGACGTCAGATGTTGTTGTACTGACGTCAGAGGTTTTGTACTGATGTCAGATGTTGTTGTACTGATGTCAGATGTTGTTGTGGGGACGTCAGATGTTGTTGTACTGATGTCAGATGTTGTTGTACTGATGTCAGATGTTGTTGTGGTGATGTCAGAGGTTGTTGTACTGATGTCAGATGTTGTTGTGGTGACGTCATGTTGTTGTACTGATGTCATGTTGTTGTGGTGATGTCAGATGTTGTTGTACTGACTTCAGATGTTGTTGTGGTGACGTCAGATGTTGTTGTACTGATGTCAGATGTTGTGGTGATGTCAGATGTTGTTGTGGTGATGTCAGATGTTGTTGTGGTGATGTCAGATGTTGTTGTACTGACGTCAGATGTTGTTGTACTGACGTCAGATGTTGTGGTGATGTCAGATGTTGTCGTGGTGATGTCAGATGTTGTCGTGGTGATGTCAGATGTTGTTGTGGTGATGTCAGATGTTGTTGTGGTGACGTCAGATGTTGTTGTGGTGATGCCAGATGTTGTTGTGGTGACGTCAGATGTTGTTGTGGTGTGGTGACGTCAGATGTTGTTTTGGTGATGCCATATGTTGTTGTGGTGATGCCATATGTTGTTGTGGTGATGCCATATTTTGTTGTGGTGATGTCATGTTGTTGTGGTGATGCCATATGTTGTTGTAATGATGTCATATGTTGTTGTGGTGAAGCAATCTTTTGTTGCCATTGTTGTGGTGATGTTATGTGTTGTTGTTGTTGTGGTGTTGATGTCATCTGTTGTTATTGTTGGGGTTCTGGATGAAGTTGATGGAGTAGGATCCGGTCTGAGTGTCCTGGTTCATCTGGAAGTTGTTGGTTGACAGTCCAAACGGCCTCAGAACTAGGTTCCCCAGGTCCTTCAGTTTACCTGCAGCCGGGTCAGAGGAACACAAACATACACAGCGACATCTCTGATTAACATGGGCTTTTATTGTGAAAAAGCAGTGTCTCATTCTGGGCTTTTATTGTGAAAAAACAGTGTCTCATTCTGGGCTTTTATTGTGAAAAAGCAGTGTCTCATTCTGTGCTTTTATTGTGAAAATGCTCTGTAACCATCTCTGACTAGAATATATTAGTGATGCATTAATAAGCTGTGTACTGTCCGTTTAAGATGGTGTGTTCAGGTGCAGTACATACTCATCATCTCCTCTTTCAGCTTCTCATTCCTCTCCTGAATCTGCTGCGGCAACCTCTGAGAGACAGACAGGCAGAGAGACAGACAGGCAGACAGTTAGCTGTGAGCTATACCCTAATGCTGCTGTTATGAAATGGAAGTCGGGGGTCAGGATGGGGAGTGACTGCGCTCCAGTAGCACAAAAGATGGCCACTCTTCGCCTTGTTTCTAGCTTTAGCATCGCCTGGGGTAAGCCGTTGTTAGCAGGCCTTTAGCATCGCCTGGGGTTAGCCGTTGTTAGCAGGCCTTTAGCATCGCCTGGGGTTAGCCGTTGTTAGCAGGCCTTTCGCATCGCCTGGGGTTAGCCGTTGTTAGCAGGCCTTTAGCATCGCCTGGGGTTAGCCGTTGTTAGCAGGCCTTTCGCATCGCCTGGGGTTAGCCGTTGTTAGCAGGCCTTTCGCATCGCCTGGGGTTAGCCGTTGTTAGCAGGCCTTTCGCATCGCCTGGGGTTAGCCGTTGTTAGCAGGCCTTTCGCATCGCCTGGGGTTAGCCGTTGTTAGCAGGCCTTTCGCATCGCCTGGGGTTAGCCGTTGTTAGCATGCCTTTCGCATCGCCTGGGGTTAGCCGTTGTTAGCAGGCCTTTCGCATCGCCTGGGGTTAGCCGTTGTTAGCAGGCCTTTCGCATCGCCTGGGGTTAGCCGTTGTTAGCAGGCCTTTCGCATCGCCTGGGGTTAGCCGTTGTTCATTTTTATTTTTTTCATTTTTATTTGTTCCGCTCATGATGGTGCACAACATAAGAAAAACAAGAAAAGAAAATCAATTCACATTCGAAACAACTCTTTACACATTCCATGAGCGAAAAGGAGCAGGGAGAAGAATAAATCTTATTTTGCCTGCCCCTTACTCAATACATAAGTAAACAATCAAAATAGATGGTCTGTCAATTATAGTTACTTACAACAAACACTTACAGTAAGGTGAGAAAAGAAACACTCGACATGTACACTAATTCACAATCACCTAAGGAAACAGATTACCTGTCACTTCGTGTGTTTGAGGAGGACGATATAAACAAACACACTGACGCGGTCATTTGCTACATCGGCAAATGCATCGATGACGTCGTGCCGCGGATTACTGTACGGACATTCCCAAATGAGAAGCCCTGGATAAACGGCGAGGTCCGAGCTAAACTTAAAGCACGGGCCATCGCGCACAGCGGCGGTGATTTGGATGAGTACAGGAATTCCAGGTATGCACTCCGGAGAGCTATTAGCAGTGCGAAAAGACAATACAGGGACAAGGTGGAGTCGAACTACAAGGGCTCCAACGCCAGAAATATGTGGTCTGGACTAAAAACAATAACAGACTACAAAAGGACAACGAGTGGTGCTGAGGAAGTGTCTGCATCTCTCCCAGATGAACTGAACACATTTTATGCACGCTTTGAGAAGCCCCCGGCTGTGGAGGCACAAAAGGCCCAGGATCCCTGCTCACTGGTTTTAACCAGTGCAGATGTGTGTAGATCTCTGGAAAGGATCAACGCACACAGGGCTCCGGGACCTGATGGCATCCCTGGCCGTGCTCTCAAGGTGTGTGCAGTTCAGCTGGCAGATGTGTTCACAGACATTTTCAATAGGTCACTGCTCCAGTCTGTAGTCCCCACATGTTTTAAAGAGTCCATCATTGTCCCTGTCCCCAAAAAGACAAAACCCATCTGCCTCAATGACTACCGTCCAGTTGCACTCACCTCCATCATCATGAAGTGCTTTGAGCGGTTAGTCAAAACTTTTATCACCTCCTCCCTCCCTGACTCACTGGACCCCCTGCAGTTTGCCTACAGAGCAAACAGGTCCACGGATGATGCCATCTCCCTCACCCTCCACACTGCCCTCTCCCACCTGGACCAGAGGAACACTTATGTGAGAATGCTGTTCATTGACTACAGTTCAGCATTCAACACCATTGTGCCCTCCAAGCTCATCATTAAGCTCAGGGACCTTGGGCTCAACAGCACCCTCTGTGACTGGATCATGAGCTTCCTGACGGGCAGATCCCAGGCAGTGCGGATGGGGAACATCACATCCTCCACCTTGACCCTCAACACCGGAGCCCCTCAGGGTTGTGTGCTCAGCCCTCTCCTCTACTCCCTGTTCACGCACGACTGCGTGGCCACACACAGCTCCAACACCATCATCAAGTTTGCTGACGACACGACCGTCATCGGCCTGATCACAGACGGCGACGAGACGGCGTACAGAGAGGAGGTCAGAGCCCTGACATCTTGGTGCCAGGACAACAACCTCCATCTCAACGTCAGCAAAACAAAGGAGCTGATTGTGGACTACAGGAAGAGGCAGAGAGAGGCACACACACCCATCACCATCGACGGGACTCCTGTGGAGAGAGTCAGCAGCTTCAGGTTCCTCGGGGTAAACATCAGTGAGGACCTGACATGGACACATCACACCAGGGTCATATCCAAGACGGCTCGACAGCGGCTCTTCTTCCTCCGCAGGCTGCGGAAGTTCAACATGGACTCCAGGATACTCTGCAACTTCTACAGGTGCACCATCGAGAGTATCCTGACTGGCTGCATCACCGCCTGGTATGGCAGTTGCACCGCCCTCAACCGTAAGACTCTACAGAGGGTGGTGAAAACTGCTCAGCACATCACCAGGACGGAGCTGCCATCCATGGAGGACCTCTACACCCAGCGGTGTAGGAAGAAGGCCGGTAGGATATTAAAGGACCCCCATCACCCCAGCAACAATCTGTTCTGTCTGCTGCCGTCTGGCAGACGGTACCGCAGCATCCGGACCAAGACCACCAGACTCAGAGACAGTTTTATACCACAGGCTATAAGACTACTGAACTCCTGAGCTGTGTGAATGTCTACTCACATCTGTTTATAGTACACACATACATATCTATATATATATATATACACATCTGCCATACATATCTGTTTATAGTACACATATCTATATATTGTACATATCTGCCATATACATCTGCTATACATAATATATGCATCTGTCCATACCTCCTCATTCAACAGAGTAAAGTATTTAAATACTTTCAATGTATTCCAAATATGTATATATTTCACATCCTCAAATCTTTATTGTTAATATTGTAAATATTCTTCTCTCTTTTTGCACTATTTTATTTATCTTTTGCACCATGCATGTTGAGTTGTTGGAGGAGCACGCGACATAAGATTTTCATTGCCAACATATACGCTGTATCTGCTGTGCATATGACCAATAAAACCTTGAAACCTTGAAACCTGAAACCTTCATAAAGTTTAGTTACTTTCTTTAAACATCTTCTTGAACTGAAAAATATTCATACAACCCTTTGAATCATTCTGTCGACAATTCCACAGTTTGACTCCAACCACTGAAATACACATCTGCTTTAAAGTAGTGCTTCCTGATGCTTAAAATGAAATGTCCTTCTTTGCTCCTCATCCTCTGAACTGAAAACAAACAGGTTTTGTAAATGTTCTGGTAATACTTTGCTTTTTGCCCTGAAAATAACTTGTAGTGTCTGGAACTCAACTAAATCCTTAAGTTTCAAAAGTCCTGACTATTTGTGTGTTCTCTGAAGTCCACTTTATGAATAATTCGTACTGCTCCTTTCTGTAACATAAACAATGGATTTATATTACTCATGTACGTGTTGCCCCACACTTCCACACAATAGATAAAATATGGCAAAACCAGTGAGCAGAATAGAATTCTTATTGCCTTGTAATCTAACACAGACTTTGCTTTATTCTAAACAGAGATATTCTTTGACACCTTCTTTTTTACGTGTGCTATATGTGACTTCCATGTCAATGTGTCATCCATTGTCACACCCAAGAACCTAAATTCAGACTCTCTTTCAATACAAACTCTATCTATTGACTGTGAAACTTTTTCACCCTTTTTTTTAAAACCATAAACTTCATTTGTTCAAATTTAAAGATAACTTATTTTCATCAAACCATATTTTAAGTTTGGCCATTTCATTTACAATGCTTTCTGCTAAAACCTTTAAATCATCCCCTGAACTAAAGAAATTGGTGTCATCTGCAAACAACACAAACTGTAGTATCTTTGATATCTCACATATGTCATTGATATACAAAAGGAAAAGTTTAAGCCCCAAGACCTGGGGTTAGCCGTTGTTAGCAGGCCTTTAGCAGCACCTGGGGTTAGCCGTTGTTAGCAGGCCTTTAGCAGCACCTGGGGTTAGCCGTTGTTAGCAGGCCTTTAGCAGCACCTGGGGTTAGCCGTTGTAAGCAACCACTAACCCACTCGTACATTCCAACTTCCCAGTACACGTGGTATGCACTAGCGTTGTTTTCAGGTTCTTGGACTCACCATGCAGGCGCTCCGGGCGGCGCTCTGGTTGGGGTCAAGCTCCAGGACTCTCTTGTAGTCCTCAAACGCCTCGTCCAGTTTCTCTGTTTGCTCCTGAAGCTCGGCCCTCCTCAACAGCGCCCGCACATAGTCAGGATTCAGATCGATGGCTAGGACAACCACAGGCAACCAATTAGCAACCAATCAGAGACCTCCTCTGTTAGCAGGTAAATAATGAATTCATCACTCACCTCTGGTGCAGTCTGAGATCGCCTTATCCTTCAGATCCTGAGAGAGAGACAGTTAGCATCGATTCGCACGTTGGCCTGCCGCCTGGTGTTAGCCTGGTGTTAGCATGTAGCTGGTTACTACGTGCAGTTAGCATGTAGCCAGTTACCAGTTAGCATGTAGCTAGTAACCAGGTGCAGTTAGCATGTAGTTAGTTACCAGGTGCTGTTAGCATGTAGCTAGTTACCAGGTGCAGTTAGCATGTAGCTAGTTACCAGGTGCAGTTAGCATGTAGCTAGTTACCAGGTGCAGTTAGCACGAGCTAGTTACCAGTTAGCATGTAGCTAGTTACCAGTTAGCATGTAGCTAGTTACCAGGTGCAGTTAGCATGTAGCTAGTTACCAGGTGCAGTTAGCACGAGCTAGTTACCAGTTAGCATGTAGCTAGTTACCAGTTAGCATGTAGCTAGTTACCAGGTGCAGTTAGCACGAGCTAGTTACCAGTTAGCATGTAGCTAGTTACCAGTTAGCATGTAGCTAGTTACCAGGTGCAGTTAGCATGTAGCTAGTTACCAGGTGCAGTTAGCATGTAGCTAGTTACCAGGTGCAGTTAGCATGTAGCTAGTTACCAGGTGCAGTTAGCATGCAGCTAGTTACCAGGTGCAGTAAGCATGTAGCAAGTTACCAGGTGCAGTTAGCATGTAGCTAGTTACCAGGTGCCGTTAACATGTTGCTAGTTACCAGGTGCAGTTAGCATGTAGCTAGTTACCAGGTGCAGTTAGCATGTAGCTTGTTACCAGGTGCAGTTAACATGTTGCTAGTTACCAGGTGCAGTTAGCATGTAGCTAGTTACCAGGTGCAGTTAGCATGTAGCTTGTTACCAGGTGCAGTTAGCATGTAGCAAGTTACCAGGTGCAGTTAACATGTAGCAAGTTACCAGGTGCAGTTAGCATGTAGCTAGTTACCAGGTGCAGTTAGCACGTAGCTAGTTACCAGGTGCAGTTAGCATGTAGCTTGTTACCAGGTGCAGTTAGCATGTAGCAAGTTACCAGGTGCAGTTAGCACGTAGCTAGTTACCAGGTAAAGTTAGCATGTAGCTAGTTACCAGGTGCAGTTAGCATGTAGCTAGTTACCAGGTGCAGTTAGCATGTAGCTAGTTACCAGGTGCAGTTAGCATGTAGCAAGTTACCAGGTGCAGTTAGCACGTAGCAAGTTACCAGGTGCAGTTAACATGTTGCTAGTTACCAGGTGCAGTTAGCACGTAGCTAGTTACCAGGTGCAGTTAGCACGTAGCTAGTTACCAGGTGCAGTTAACACGTAGCTAGTTACCAGGTGCAGTTAACATGTTGCTAGTTACCAGGTGCAGTTAGCACGTAGCTAGTTACCAGGTGCAGTTAGCACGTAGCTAGTTACCAGGTGCAGTTAGCACGTAGCTAGTTACCAGGTGCAGTTAACATGTTGCTAGTTACCAGGTGCAGTTAGCACGTAGCTAGTTACCAGGTGCAGTTAGCACGTAGCTAGTTACCAGGTGCAGTCTTGCAGCAGCTCTGTTGGAGAACAGCACGGATCTCTCTCTGCTGAAACTGACTGGACACAAACACAGCGCCTCCGTGTAGCAGCGTTGCGCCTCCTCCCAGTCTGAGGAGCACAGGACATACTGGTTATATGCTGGAACACTAGTTTTACTGGTTATGCTAGTGTTGTCTCCCGTACCTCCAGCTTTGAAGTGTGCGTTTCCTGCCTCCTTCAGAGTAAGGCTCTCCTGCTGACGGCTCTGAAACAGAGGAGTGTTAATCTCCCGTATTTACAGCAGCACCTGAACTCCTCACAGGAGTGAACAGGAGTTACCTCTCTCTGCTTCTCCGTCAGCTGCTGCTCCTCCTCCCTCAGGGAGTCATCGTCAAACTCCAACTCCTCCCCCTGCAGCCTGTCGGTCTGCTCCTCCTGCAGCTCCTCGTGCAGCTGGTCTGTCTGCAGCCTCTCTCCCTGCTCCTCCTGCAGCTGGTCTCTCTGCAGCCTGTCTCCCTGCTCCTCCTGCAGCCTGTCTGTCTGATCCTCTCCTCCTCCTCCTCCTCTCCTCTCTGAAGGCTCCAGAGTCTCCTGGCAGTCGTAGAAACCCTCCTCCTCCTCCTCCTGATGCTTCCTCTCCTCCTCTTCTTCCTCCTCCTCCTCTCTGGGTGCAGCTGCTCCTCTGTTCATGTTGGATCTCTGCAGCACATAGCAGTTCGCATTAGCAGCTAGCATTAGCAGCTAGCAGGATTCTCCTTAGTCTACAATCTGTTTCAGAGAAACCTCAAATATGAAAAAACGCCCGCCAGAGAACCACCCCCCGCATCTGGCTTCTGGCCAGTGGGGTGGACCCCTATCAGTGGTCTGGACCCCCTGTCAGAGAGGTGGACCCCTGTCAGTGGTCTGGACCCCCTGTCAGAGAGGTGGACCCCTGTCAGTGAGGTGGACCCCTGTCAGTGGTCTGGACCCCCTGTCAGTGGTCTGGACCCCCTGTCAGTGGTCTGGACCACCTGTCAGTAAGGTGAAGCCCCTGTCAGTGATGTGGAGCCCCTGTTAGTGAGGTGGAGCCCCTGTCAGTGAGGTGAAGACCCTGTCAGTGATGTGGGGCCCCTGTCAGTGATGTGGGGCCCCTGTTAGTGGTGTAGACCCCCTGTCAGTGATGTGGGGCCCCTGTCAGTGATGTGGGGCCCCTGTTAGTGGTGTAGACCCCCTGTTAGTGGTGTGGACCACCTGTCAGTGAGGTGAAGCCCCTGTCAGTGATGTGGAGCCCCTGTCAGTGAGGTGGAGCCCCTGTCAGTGATGTGGAGCCCCTGTTAGTGGTGTAGACCCCGTGTTAGTGGTGTAGACCACCTGTCAGTGATGTGGAGCCCCTGTTAGTGGTGTAGACCCCCAGTTAGTGGTGTTGACCCCCTGTCAGTGGTGTGGAGCCCCTGTCAGTGATGTGGAGCCCCTGTCAGTGATGTGGAGCCCCTGTTAGTGGTGTAGACCCCCTGTTAGTGGTGTAGACCCCCTGTCAGTGATGTGGACCTCCTGTCAGTGATGTGGACCTCCTGTCAGAGTGGTGGCACAGCCCCTTGTCAGTAGAGTGAGGGAGCCTCTGTTAGTGGTGCTGTACTGACCCAGCTCAGATCAGTGCTGGAGACTCTGAACATCTTTTAGTTTTAAAGTGATAATTAAAGGGATTTCTAGAAGCCCCCATCCACAGATTAACTTTGATATATTATTCTGAATTATTGGTTTCTTCGCTGTTCTCCCTGCGTCTTTAAATCCCTCAGATATATATTATTAACAGAGCTAACACTCAGCCTCGCTGCTAAGCTAACCTGCTAACAGCTGAGCTAACACACACTTCCTGTAGGAAAGCTCCTCAAATGTCTGTTGTTGAATCATAAAGAGAAAAACATCAATAAAAACAAAGATAGTTCAATTCTCTAGCCTCTCACCTGCTAACTCTGCTGACTGTGCGCTCTTCTTCTTCATCTTCTTCTTATTCTTCTTCTTCTTTCTTCTTCTCTTCTTCTTTTCTTCTTCTGAGTGTGGGGGTTTTGTGCCCCCTTTTTAAAAGGGAGAATTTTCCCCCCCCCTTCATTTCCGGATTTGGGAGCAGCCGTACGCTTTGGTCTTGTTTCAAATTAAAAAGTCACATTAAGTGTTTTTTAAGACTTTAAAACAGTCCCCTGTTGTGGCAGTTAGGGTTTAAAACTGAGTCTTTTGGGCCATTTTTTAATGTTTCTTCGGGCTTCTTCCCCTTTTTCTTTCCTTTTTTTTCTTTCTCTCTCTTTCTCTTTCAAAATGTCCCTTTTCCTTTTCTTTTCATCTTTTTTTCTCTCTTTTTCTCTTCTTATTTCTTCTCTATGCTTCTTTCTTTTTTTTTAGTTCTCTTTGGGGTCCCCTCTCTTTTTCTTTTTTCTTTTTCCCCTTCTAAGTGTTTTGATTTGCTTTCCTCTAGATGTTTCTCTTTTAGAAAATTCCCCCCCCCCCCCCTTCGGCCTTTTTCCCTTTCATTTGGGGGGAAAAACCTTTTTCTTTCTTTAATTCTGATAAGTTTTTAAACCCGATTGCGGGAAACCGGCTTTTAATTTTGGGTTTGGGGTTTTTGGGTTTTTGCCCGGGCCTCTTTTCCCGCACGAGAGGGAAAAAGAGAGATTTTAAAATTTTTTCCCCAAAAACTTTTATTCAAAAAAAAATTAAAAACCCCCCAATTTTGGGAAAAAAAAATCAATTAAAAAACTTAATTTTAGGAATTGATAAAAAAACCAGCATCATTTAGTAAAAAACCAAAAGCATTTTTAAAGGTTTAAGGTTTTTGGTCATATGCACAGCAGTACAGGTATAGTTGGCTTGAAATCTTATGTCCTGTCCCCCCAAAAATCAAATTGGTGAAAAGAAAAATTTAAATAGTGAAAAGGGGAAAGAATATTTACAATAAAAAACTAAAGTTTGAGGTTGTGAAAAATTAAATAACATTTGGGAAGCTTTTGAGATTTTAATTTACAAACTTTTTATTTGGGGGTTTTGAAATTATAAACTAATTTGCAAAAAATTTAATTAAAAAAGTAAAAAAATTTTTTAAAAAGGGAGTAGGGGTAAATATATAATATGGGGTACTTAATAAAAACAGGGATATGGGGAATTTATAAAAATTAAAATTTTTGAAAATTTTTAAATTTTAAATTATGGTAGGGAAAAAGATTTTTTTATAATTTATAATTTATATGTATGTGTGTATAAAAAATTTTTGGGGAGTAGACATTCAAAATTTTGGGTTCGTAGTTTATGGGTGGGGATAATAAAATGTTTTTGAGTTGGGGGTTTTGGGTTTGGTTGTGGAGGGGGTTTTCCGTTCCCAGACGGCCCCAGGACGAAAGATTGTTGGGGGGGAGGGGGGTTTTAAATATTAGGGCTTTTCCTCACCGCTGGGTGTAGAGGTCCCCATGGGGGGAGTCCGTTGGTGATTTTGCTGAGCGTTTCACCCCCTTTGTTGAGTTTAGGTTGAGGGGGGGGGAAAGGGCCAATAAAGGGGGTGATGGGGAAGTTAAGGAAATTCGAGGGTGCCTTTTGTAGAAAGTTGGCAGGGGTATTGGATTTCCCATGTTGAATTTCCCGCAGGCCCTGCGGAGGAGAAGGCCGCTGTCGACCCGTCTTGGATAGGGCCCGGGGTGTGAGGGTTGTTTTTGGTCCTCATGATTTTAAAAACCCCGGGGAACTGAAGTGCTGACTTTCTAAAGGGCCCGGGTTGGTGATGGGGGGTGTGTGTTCTTTTTGCCTTTTCCCCTGTAGCCCCACAATCAGCCCCTTTTGTTTTGTGACTTTGAGATGGAGGTTGTTGTCCGGGGGACCCAAAGATGTCAGGGCTTTGACTTCCCCCCCGTACGCCTTGTCGCCGTCTGTGTTCGGGGGCGTTTTTGAGGGTCGTGTCTTTGCAAACTTGATGATGGGGGTTTTTGGAGCTGGGGTGGGGCCCCGAAATCTTGGGTAAACAGGGGTAGAGGAGGGGGGGTTTGGCAAAACCCCCCGGGGGCCCCGGTTTTGAGGGTAAAGGTGGGGGAAGTGATTTTTCCCCCATGACTGCTGAGATTCCCCTTTCAGGCCCCAGTTTTAGCACAGGGGCGTGTTGCCCCCAAAGGGTCCCTGGTTAAGGGTGGGGTTGGGAGGGCACAATGGTTTTTGGGTTGGGGAACGGGTGGGCAATGAACAGCTTGCAAAAGTTTTCCCTCGGGTTTCCGGGGTTGGGAAGGGGAGTTTTGGAGGGTGGGGGAGATGGCATCATCGGTGGCCCGGTTTGTCTTTTGGAAATGCAGGGGGGTCCGGGTGAGTCGGGGGGGGAAGGAGGGGATTAAAATTTTTGGATAACCCTCAAAGCATTAATGATTTTGGGGAAAGGGGAGTCCCAATTTGGGCTTAGTTTTTGAGGAGTTTGGGTTTTGTCTTTTTGGGGGGGGGACAAGGAAGGGACCCCTTTTCCCCGCTTGTGGGGGACTACAGTGGAGCAGTGCCCTTTTGAAAATTTTCTGGAACACATCTGCCGCTGAAGGGCACACCCCTTGAGGGAAGGGCCCGGGATCCCTTTAGGCCTGGACCCCTGGTGGTTGACCCTTTTCCCAGAGTCTAAAAAATCTGAGGGTTTAAAAACCCAGTGAGCAGGGATCCGGGGCCCTTTTGGTTTCCCTCCCACCCCGGGGGTTTCAAAGCGGGGCTTAAAATGTGTTAGTTTTTTTGGGAGAGATGCGAATTTAAAGCAACTGTTGCCCTTTTTTGTATTTTGTTTTAGCCCAAAAAATTTATTTTGGCGGGGAGTTGTATTTAAAAACCCCCCTTGTCCCTTTTATTGTTTTTTCGCACTGAAATTAGTTTCCCCGGAAATTTGATCCCCCTGGATTCCCTGTACTCATAAAACCCGCCGTTTTTTTGTGGCAGGGCCGTGCAAAATTTTAGTGGACCCTCGGTTTGGTCCGGGGTTTCCCATTTGGGAAGGGTTCCGTACGTAACCCGGGGCCCCCCGACGCCCATCGTTGCATTTGCCGTTTGTAGAAAGAATGCCCGCGGCGTGGTGTGTTTTTATCGTCCTCTAAAACCCACACCATTCCGTGATGAAAAGGCCAGTGGCGGAGGCAGAGTCAGACTGCTGGCCCCCGCGGGCACGCCTTTGGTAAAGGTGGGGCCCCTTTTTCGTCTCTGCCGGTAAGGGGAGAGAAGAAAAAGAAGTTGTGGTCGATTGCCAAAGGGGGGGGCGGGGGGGGGCTTTTTTTCCATCCCGGAAAGGAGTGTAAACATGGTCCAGGGTATTTAAACCCCGCGGTGGGGCCGCTGACGTGCTGATATTTATTTCGGCAGGTTTTTCCTTAATTTTGGGCTTTTTAAAATTTCCCGGCCAAAATTTTAAATGGGGCCCTCGGGGGAGAAGTTTTTGTCCTGTCAAAAAAAAATCCATACGGGCTCCTCGGGCCCCTGTTTTTTGTTGTCAGCGTGGGGGCAAAAAATCATAAAACGGGTTTTTTGCAAACAGAGGGTGAATTTCGGCAGAAAAAAAAGGGGGCATCCGATATGATTTTGCTTTTAGGGGGGAGAGAAACCCGGGCCCGAAAAAAAATTGATCTCCACTTTGGGAACCATTTTGTTTTTGGGATCATGAAGCGGGACCCCCTTTGCTTTCCCTTCGATTTATTGTCGGCCCTGGGTGAAAGGAGAACCCGTTGTGGGAATGGCGGGGCCCGGTTTCGGGGGGTCGGGAAAATTTTCTCCCCGGGAAAAACCCAAAATTACAGGTCTTAATGCCCCGTTAAATTTGCCCCCTGTAGGAAAGTTGCCCAGTTTTTTCGAGGGTTGGACATTTCCCCAGAAGAAAAAGGGTTTTTAGGGGAGGCTGTTTTAAATTTTCCCTCAGCCTGTGGCCCCGGGGGGAAACCTGTGGTACCTTTTCCCTCCCCCTAACAGGTAAAAGCCCCAGGAAGGTTAACAACCAGGAACTCTCCTTTGGAAACTTTGGGGTTTGGGGGCGGCCCCCAAGGACCAAAAATTTTAAAAAAAAGGAAAAACCACCCCAAAATAATGGGATAAAAAATTGGCCCTTGGGTTTTGGGGCAGGTTAAAAAAAGGGGAAAAAAAAAATAAAAAAAAATTGGGGGAAATCATTGAAAGAAATTTTAAAACCCACCGTTAAAGGGGAAAAAATGGGCAACCCAAAATTTTTAAACCCCAAAAATGTAATGATAAAAAATAAAAAAAAAATAAGAAATTAAGGGTTTTGGGGGGTGGGGGGTAATAAAAAAAAAGATGGGAAAAAAAATTGGGTGGGTGTAAAAATTTAAAATTATAGGTGGTGGGGTGGTGTGGGGGGTGGGCGTGGGTGGGGGGTTGGTGGGGGAGGGGGGTTTGGGGCTGGGGAAAAGGGGGGGGTGGGGGAAGGAATTTACAAGAGTAGGGAAGCCATCTTTTTAGCCGGGAAATGTTTGGGAATCGGGGGGGCCGGGAGGTGGGGTTCCCTTCGCAGAGGAAAAAATTGAGAAAGGGGGGGGGGGAAAGGGGGGTTAAGGGGGGTTTTGGGGTGGATTGGTGGGGGCCTTGAAGGGGAAAGAGTTCCCGGGTTTTTTTGGGGGTTCCCGGGGGGGCACGGGGGCCAAGGGGGGTTTGGGGGGAACTCCCCCAAAAAGGGCAGAGGAAAAAAGGGGGAAACCCCGGGGGGGAAAAAACCCTGCCCCAACAAAGGCGGGGCCAAAGCAACGGCCCAAAACAAAAAGCCCAAACTTTAATTTCTTGTAAAGGTGGGGGGGGGCCCAAAAAAAAAAAAAAAAAGTAAAAAACAAAAAAACCGTCTGGGGTTGGAAACAAAAAAACAAAAAACCTTTACAAAAAAAAAAGGGTATAACCCGGGAAAGAGACAAGGAAGAGTTTTAAAATTGGAAAGGAAAACCCGAGGGGGGGGGTTTTCCTTTGGGGGTTACAAGAAAACCGGGAAGGAGGCAAACAGCCGGGGATTAATGGGGGTTAAGGGGGTTTCCCGGAAAACCGCCCCCCGGTTTTAGAATCCTCCATGAAACCCCCACCTTTTTGCCACCTTGGGAAAAGCTTCTCCCCCACCCTCGGGCCCAAGTCCCCGGGTGGGGTTTCCCCACCCGGGTGTCACCGGCCCTGAGGCGGAAAAATTTGGGTTTTTGGGATCCCCCCTTTTTGGTTGGGGGGGAACTTGGGGAAAATTAAAACGGTACTTAAAAAAACCCTTAAAAAAACCACCGGGGACGTCAAAAGATGTGTATGGCAGATGTGTATAATATATATATATATATATATGTATGTGTGTGTGTGTGTGTGTGTATGTGTGTGTGTGTGTGTGTGTGTGTGTGTGTGTGTGTGTGTGTACTATAAACAGATGTGAGTAGACATTCACAGAGCTCAGGAGTTCAGCAGTCTTATAGCCTGTGGTATAAAACTGTCTCTGAGTCTGGTGGTCTTGGTCCGGATGCTGCGGTACCGTCTGCCAGACGGCAGCAGACCCACCCTCTGTAGAGTCTTACGGTTGAGGGCGGTGCAACTGCCATACCAGGCGGTGATGCAGCCAGTCAGGATACTCTCGATGGTGCACCTATAGAAGTTGCAGAGTATCCTGGAGTCCATGTTGAACTTCCGCAGCCTGCGCACCACATGTTCTGAAACTCCCCCACATTTTCTGTCAGACGAAAATAACTGAAATCAGTTTTGACCCTCGCTCTCACCATTCATTTAAAGATCAGCACAGCATCACAGGCCATCGAGTCCTCAACTTTATTTCTCCTGCTGAGGTAGAGGGCCATTTTGGCCTGGCCCAACAAAAAATTCAGGAGCTGACATTTCACCTTTTGTCTCTGGGTGTACCTGTAACCAAGGATAAACACTTGGGGGGAAAAACCTCACCAAACAAAACAAACATCTGGGTCAGTAACTGGAAGAGACAAAGGAGTCGATCACATTCTGAGAAACAGTGGAAGATGGTTTCCCTTTGGTCACAGAACGGACAGGTGTCAGAAACAGCCGGGTTGATCACTGAGACAAAGGCATTGACAGCAACCGCGCCGTGCAGAATCCTCCACTGTAGATCCCCCAGCCTCTTTGTCAGCGGGGGCTTGTAAAGCGCTCTCCACTCAGGCCTCTGAGTCTCAGTCAGGGCCAGGTGGGCTCTCCACCGGGTGTCCACTCGGCCCTGCAGTCTGCTCTGGTTTAACACTTTGGTCATTAAAGAATACATCCTTTTGTTGGACATGGTGCTAAACTTAAAATCAGTGACATTATTAAACCTTAACAGAAAACTATCACATGTGACGTCAGGAACACAAAGTATCTCTGGAAAAGAGTCATCTTCGTTTGGTTCAGTAAGTCCGTTACAGAAAGCAACAGCCAGTGCCAGTTCTGGGTCGCTGAGCTGCTGTTTCCACCCACTCAGCAGGAGGCCGGTCACTCGGACTGACCTGATGCCCAAACGTCAGTGGAGCCACGGTCGTTTTCAAACAGGACAAAGACGCCTTGATACACAAAGATGGTACCAGGTTTAACATTCATGTGTACAACAGGTTGTATTATTTGCACACTGAAGGTAAGAATAGTGACAAGTGCAGCACCCTAAATCCAGTCATTAAACGACAACAACACATTTACCCTGACAAATCTGCCAAAAGGCAAAAAGACAGTGGGGGTAAATGGGTTTACTCTATCAAAAGTCATATTGAGGGAACGGACAAGTACAAAGCAAGGTTTGTAGCCAAGGGCTATAGCCAAAGGATGGGAATTGACTATGGAGAGACTTTTTCTCGCACAGCCAACTTGACAAGCGTAAGAGTGTTGTTACAGAAAGCAGCACAGGAGGATTTGCTACTGCATCAGATGGATGTAAAAACCGCGTACTTACACGCTCCTAGAGATTATGAAATCTATATCGATCAGCCAGAAGGTTATAAAGAAAGAGGTGAAAGTCTAGTATGTAAACTAGAAAAATCTCTGTATGGTCTGAAACAATCCGGTAGAAACTGGAATAGGATTTTGCATGATTGTTTAACTGAAGATGATTTTGCACAGAACCCAGCAGACCACTGTGTCTATGCCAAAGAGACCAAAGATGGGAAGGTAATAATAGTCATCTGGGTCAATGATCTGATAATTGCAGCTAGCAATGACACAATACTGAAGGAAGTGAAAGAGATGCTCTCTGAAAAATGTAAGATGAAAGATTTAGGCAGGCTCAAACACTTCCTCGGTATCGATTTCAAACAGTCTGATGGATGTGTAAAGATGCCACAGGAAAAGTATGTCAACAAGATACTGGAGAGGTTTAACATGCAAAACTGTAAACCCAGAGAAACACCCTGTGATCAAAAACTTGACTATACAGAAAATGCTGTAAAAATGGATGATGTCAGGATGTACAGAGAGGCCGTAGGCAGCCTTGTATACCTGACCACATGTACAAGGCCAGATTCAAGCTTTGTTGTAAGCAAACTATCACAATATTTTGCTGAGCCTACAGAGGAGCAGTGGGTAACTGTGAAACACATGTTAAGATACCTCAGAGGCACTACAGAGGAAGAGTTGTGTTTCAGAAGAAATTACAGTGAGAAGCTAGGCCTACTAGCCTACAGCGATGCTGATTGGGCAGCTGATGCCACCGACAGGCGGAGTACCACAGGATACTGTGTAAGCCTCAGTAAGAACAGTTCTTTAGTCTCATGGAAGAGTAGGAAGCAGCCTACAGTGGCACTTTCCACCTGTGAGGCTGAATACATGACTCTGGCCTCAACTATACAAGAGTGTATATATCTAGAGCAGTTAATGGAGGGTATCGATGATTACAAATATACACAAACAGTAGTATGTGAGGACAATCAAGGAACAATCGCCCTTGCCAAAAACCCGGTAAGCAGACAGCGGTGTAAGCACGTGGACATAAAGTACCACTTCATAAGATCAACTGTGAATGATGGAAGAGTAACTCTGGTGTACTGCCCTACTGAAGAAATGGTGGCAGATATAATGACAAAACCTGTATCTAAAATGAAACTGAAGAAGTTTGCAGGACTCGTTTTTGGAGTTTAAAATGTGTGAGGAGGTCCACATTTCCTTTTTGTTGTTTCTCTGTTTAAAATGTTTGGAGTATAGCAACCTGAGTACAAGTGGGGGTGTTAAGCTGGATGTTTATGTCCTCAGTTGAGATTTATGTATATAGATTGTCAGTGTTGTGCATGAACGAGTTCAAAAGAACGCGTTCATTGAACACGCTCATTTTTTCGTGAACGTTGAACTGAACGCAACACATTTTTCAATAAAGAACTTGAACGTGAATTAGTTCACATTATGTGTCATGAACGGCAGACATCACTATAAATGAACGTTGGCATTTGTTTTCCATTGAAAACTGAGTGACATCTGTTTTCTCTTTTGAAACGCAACGAGAGAGAAAGTTCCTCCCTTCTGTAGGTGCCGCTTAAATCATGTATCAACGCAGAGATAGTTTTGGCACTGTATGCGCAATGCATTGCGGGCAACGTAGTGTCCGGCTGAGAATAGTTGAGTTGAATAGTTGAAACGTACTGGCTTCCGCACGACGTTACCCATGATGAATTGCAGCAGAGCGGCTTAGGCATAGCAACGCCGAGAGCGCGGAGGGCTGGAGGCTCGAGAGAGAGAGATAGAGAGATACAGAGACCAATGACGAGAGTGAGAGAAAGCGCTGCGATTTAAAAAAAACCAAAACAAGATGGCTAGTGGAAGTGATGGCACGGAGACGGACTCCGATTCTCCTCACGAACATTTAAAACAATTTTACACTCTTGCAAACCAAGACCCCGACGGCAAAAATCTTTCCTTCCTGTGTAAGATGTGTCCACCTGCGCAGCAAAAACAAGTTAGGACATCGACAACGTCCTTCTCGAATTTGAAACGGCACATTGAATTAAAACATCCATCCAGTGTGAATGCAATTCAAGAGTTTTGCTCATTTCATACACACACATAGGTATATATAATATCATATATATCAAATAATATATTCATATTTCATATTATATATTCTTTATTTAATTGAATGCTAGTAGATTTCATTGCACTAAGTATAGAACTGGTCTATCTTGTCTGTATTGCTACAAGTTTCAGCACCTGTTAAGAAACCCACAATAGCAGTGTTATGAGCAAATGTCTACAATGAACAGTTTCAAAGAACGTATAGTGATTTCTAGCTCGTAGTGTGAACAAAAGTATTTATTTGAATATCTCACGAAAAAAGTGAAATGAACTGAACTTTGAACTAGTTCAGAATTAAAATTGTGAACTTTGAACGTGAACTGTTCACTTTGAGCATGTATGAACTGAACTTGAACTAGTTCAGAAAAGCTGTGAACTGGCACAACACTGTAGATTGTGTCTATTCTGTGCTGAAGTTGACAGGAGGATGCAGTGTTATTGTTGTACCACTGTGGGGCACTAAAGTGTAAATGTGTAGGTTTCATCATATGCAAATGAGGGTGTCTTCACTTCATGCACTTGTCCTGATCTGTGTTGTATTCCAAGTTAGCTCGGCTGAGCGAAGGGTACAATAAACCATGCCTAAGAGCTAAACAGTTCACCGTCTCTGCATCAAATATATCTCTCCGAGTGCAACGCAGGATGAAGCTGCAATCCTTAATTTAACAGCACACCTCTGCACTTTTTCTTTTAATCGGTAATTTCAGCAAATCCTCATCCATGATGACTTCCTCCAAAACAGATTCAACCACCCTGGCTGCGGTGTGCCCACTGTCCCCGAGTGAGTTACTGAGTGAAGCGACAGCCGGCCCCGCCCCCTCCGCAGCGTTCCCAGGACCCACCACAGCGACGGGAGAAGCGACAGGCGCCTCCGCTACCGTCACAACGACAGGCGGACCCGCCGCCGGAGCAGCGGCAGCCGGAACCGGACCCGGACCCGCCCAGCGTATCAGACGTGACATGAACAGTGTAGGCGAAATCGTCAATACGAAAACTAAGAACCAAGTTGAGTTCCCCCTCATCCTTCTTTAGGATCATAAGCACCTGTCTCCTGAAAGAAACCACGTGCTTAAGGTGCGGAGACTTGCAGCCGAGGGGGATCATTTTTATTGGAGACACAAGCTGCCCGTGCCGAGCCAACTCTCTCTCCAATAACTCGTTCCGCAGAAACGGGGGTACATTCGATATTACCACTTTTCTCGCGGGAGTGGCAAGGGGTAGCAGCGTCCCTTTAACCACTATCCCGCTCTCCACCAGCTGGTTAGCTTTCTCAGTGCTGTCTAAGAAAATAACCACCGCACTGTTCATCCGTGAGGCAGATTTCACCCTGCCATATCCCACCACAGCACCCACAGCCAAACTACACTCCTCTACCGAAACACCGCCAGGTGGAGAGAGCTTGACGGCGTGCTGACGAGTCAGCTTCTCCAACCCGGAGCTGCTGCCACGAGACGCCATGCCGCGCCGAGAGGCTGCGGTAGCAGCCGCCTGGCAAACAAATCACCAGTGCCACCAAACAAACCCACCAAACAAACCCACCAAACCCACCAAACAAACCCACCACAATTCGGTGACGTGATGCACAAAGTTATACACAATCACCCAGTGAGAGAAACAAATGTTTAAAAGGGTTTGAAAAGTTACGAAACCGATAATCACCACTCTCCGCTATACTCACCGATCCACTCAGAGAGAGCGAGAGAGAGAGAGAGAGGGGGTTATAGTACAGAGTTATTGCAGAGGGCAGGAAGGTTCTCCTGAACCTGTCCTTGTGACAGCGGAGCTGGAGCAGTCTGTTGGAGAAGGAGCTCCCTGTCCTTCCAGCTGCAGGTGGAGAGGGTGGTATCCATGATGGACAGCAGTCTGTTCAGAGCCTTACAGAACCCTCTCTGACAGGTAAATGAAACACGTGACGTCATACTGATCCAGGTTTGTGTTTATTTAATACTAAACTGATTATTATATATTTGAATTAAGATACAGTATATTTAATGAACCTTATAACATGTAAAAATGTAAACTTTATTAATAATCCATCAAAGTCACAACATGAAACCATGATGACACAGACTACAGAGTTAATCACTCAAAATAAAAGCATTAGGAACATTATTAAGGAGAGGATCTGCGGGTCTGTGCGATCCAGGAGGTGAAGGCCGACACTCTAGCGTACACACCTGGCTTCAGAGGGCGTCCACAACCAACCCCGAACGACGTCACACCTGAGGACCAATCAGAACATCTTTATACACCCAAGAACCAATCAGAACTCAGTTATACACCCAAGAACCAATCAGAACTCAGTTATACACCCAAGAACCAATCAGAACTCAGTTATACACCCAAGAACCAATCAGAACTCAGTTATACACCCAAGAACCAATCAAAACTCAGTTATACACCCAAAGACCGATCAGGATACTAATGCTAAAAGCTCTCCCGGGGAGGGGGGGGGGGATCACCACCTCACCACCTCACCACCTCACCTCCTGGTTCCTGTTACCGTTTCTCCTCACCCTCTACACTGCAGACTCCCCCACAACACGCCGACCTGTCTCCTGCTGAAGTTCTCTGACGACTCCGCCATCGTCGGCTCATCTCCAACGAGGACGACAGGGAGTACAGGGAGCTGACGCAGGACGTCATCCTCTGGTGCCGGAGGAACCACCTCCAGCTCAACGCAGGGAAGACCCAGGAGCTGGTGTTGGATTTCAGACGGTGCCAACACTCCCCCCCCCCCCCCCCCCCCCCCCCTCCAGGGAGTGGACATAGAGATTGTGAAAGTACCTGGGTGTTCATCTGAACTACAAACTGGACCGGTCCGATAACTCTGCTGCTCTCTAAAAGAAGGGACAGAGCAGACTCTTTCTGCTGAGGAGACAGAGGTCTTTAGGGGTGGAGGGGGCACTCCTTCAGACCTTCTTTGACTCTGTGGGGGCATCAGCTGGGGCTGCAGCATCTCAGCTGCTGACAGGAAGAGACTGAACAGACAGATAAGGAAGGCCTGCTCTGTCCTGGGGAGTCCTCTGGACCCTGTGGAGGTGGTGGGAGACAGGAGAATGGCCGCCAAGCTGTCCTCCCTGCTGGACAATGTGTCCCCCCCCCTC
>NC_086359.1:127211-137211 GCF_036324505.1 Eleginops maclovinus
TCTCTGATGGTGCTGTTTCTGCTTTATGAACCAGGACAGCAGAGAGACAGATACCCTGCATTACAAAGCCCCCCCCGGCCTCACGTATTAACCCACATGAATCCAATAGGTATGATTATATGACATATTTATAATAAATACAAATGAGTTATAATAAACTAGTGATGCCTTCAGCTATCACTTTGGACATCACAGTTCAACATGTAGTAAAGGCTTCAGAAACCCCACACAGCTCAGAGACTCTGAGACTCTATTGGATCCTTTCAGTAAAAGTACCGTTCATATTTCTCCTTTTGATGAATCCAGAGCTGAATGTTCAGAACCAAGCTCTTTGGAAAGTTACGGTATAAGTTTAGACTGCTTCATCAGCACCGTAACTTTCACCGAACGCATTTCTCACGGTCGGCTGTTTCCGTGAACCGCCGGATGCTGCGTCACGGTAAAAGTTGCTGCAAGGCATTGTGGGACAGCATGTTCTCCTTTCCTCTCCTAAAGGAAGGTCCAGTGTTTCCTAAAGGAGGCTATAAAGGAAGCTTCAGAGCTCCTTTCCTGTCAACTAGAGAATTCAAATAGCTCTTATCATGGCGGCCGCTGAGGGACCTCCAGGTCATTCCGCTCCGTTAGGAACCTTCCTAACACAGACTATTCCACCGCACCCCCGGTCTGGGAATAAAGAGGGCAGAGCTCAGATGAACAGATTACCGGGGTCAGGTGTCCTCTCTCCTGATTGGTACGTTTCTCTGGTGTTGTTAGTCATCTGTCGAACTCCACAAGCTGAAACACAGAACATATATTTATGATTTCTTCGACCTTCAAGTTTGTGCAGGTACAGAAGGATATGTGCTCACGCTGGTTGTCACAGTTCAGAGAAACCACTTCCTCCCGGCTGCAGGTGTTCCTGTCCAAACAAAAAGGAAGACACTTTTCATTCTCAATGTCTTAATGTCTCATCTCCAGGTATGTCAGGTGCGTACGTCTCTCTGAGGGTCAGCGTCCCGTTGCTCTCGCTGATCCAAGTAAAAGGAGAGTCCTCCACCCGGGCCGGCAGCAGCTGAGCCCCCCCCGACCTGCAGAGAGGAGGGACACCTTAGCTCACCTTTCATACATCACTCATTATGATGCATCCCATCATGACTCAGGAACAGAGGGTTACCTGTATCCCAGGTATTGACAGGTAAACACAGACAGGTGAGGACTCCAGGTGTCAGAACACACCGTGAGACGAGAGGACACACGCTGGAACTGGAGACGAGAGGACGTGTTCATAACTGCAACACACACCCACACACACCTTTTTGAATAACAGTTGCAGGTGAGACAGGTTGACAGGTGGACAGGTGAGACTGGCATTGAGGTAGACAGGTGGAAAGATAGACAGGTGGACAGGTGAGAATGCAGACAGGTGAGAAAGGTGGACAGGTGAGACAGGCAGAGAGGTATTGATGTCTCACCACAGTGGGACTCGTCGGAGGCGTCCGGACATTCTGCCTGGCCGTCACACTGACCGTTTCCATGGATACAACTTCCTGTCCGACACTGAAACTGACCCTCCGCACACCCAGCTGACACAAAAACCGAAATGAACATAACAAACAATAATGAAAAAAGATTATAAATAAACAATAAAACTCTGACCCGGGGTGACCCCTGACCTCACCTGGTGACCCCAGGTCGAACCCAGAGCTGAAGTTGGCTCTGAAGCCCCTCCCGTGCCCTGACTCGTCGGTATAAAACCACACCGTCATCTGATTGGCTGTGGAGAACAGCGTGCGGGCGGGGCCAGAGCTGCCGCTAAGGACGGCTGTTCAGAGACCCAAGTGAGACACAGGTGAGACACAGGTGAGACCTGAGGAATGGAAGGCACTTGAGCTGCAAAGCTTGGTGGGTAAAACACACCCTCACCTAGTAAGGTGGAGTTAAGCCCCGCTCCGTCCCGCACCTCCACCACATCATACCCCGCCTCCACGTCAAAGTCCAGGAAGTGCAGCGCCAGGTTCCGACCAGCGGCGGAGTGCAGCGTCCACCGGCCTGCAAGGCATCATGGGGAAATAACAATCCAAGGCCTGCAGCAAGGCATCATGGGTAAATAAACGTTCTCAGCTATACTCACACTGAGCTTTGTTCCCGTAGGATTGTGGGAAATTTGGAGAGCTGAAGGTGGAGTTCGGCTCCCAGAGATCAAAGGGTCCTCCACAGTCAGCTGACCAATCAGAGCAGAGGGGCAGAGTCAGAGAACACAGGTGTGATGGTATAGGGGGCGTGGCCTTGTTCTCACCTGCTAAAGGGAGCGTGGTCTGGTTCTTACCTGGTATAGGTGTCTTGGTTGTTGGAGGCGGGACATTGGTTGGTTCAGGGGGGCTGGGGCCACAGGGGTCAGAGGTCAGTTTGATGTCATCGAGAGCGATGTCGTTCTCCATGCCGCCCTCCTTCAGAGCCTCGAACACCACCTGCAGAGGTCAGAGGTCAGCTGACTTCATGTGTAATGTCACTTCCTGTTTGATGTCACTGACCTTGGTCTCCTTCGTCAGGTGCAGCATCACCTGACCGTAGTTCCAGTTGTCGCCATAGTTACCATCTCTCTGGAACACCACGGTAACGCCCAGGTCCTCCAGCAGCACCCGGAGACGGTGCACATCCTCGCCAAACATGTGATACCTGTTTACATGTTTACAGATCTGTTGTTTACATGTTTACAGATCTGTTGTTTACATGTTTACAGTCCTGTTGTTTACATGTTTACAGATCTGTTGTTTACATGTTTACAGTCCTGTTGTTTACATGTTTACAGATCTGTTGTTAACATGTTGACAGATCTGTTGTTTACATGTTTACAGTCCTGTTGTTGACATGTTTACAGATCTGTTGTTTACATGTTTACAGATCTGTTGTTTACATGTTTACAGTCCTGTTGTTTACATGTTTACAGATCTGTTGTTTACATGTTTACAGTCCTGTTGTTTACATGTTTACAGATCTGTTGTTTACATGTTTACAGTCCTGTTGTTGACATGTTTACAGATCTGTTGTTTACATGTTTACAGATCTGTTGTTTACATGTTTACAGTCCTGTTGTTAACATGTTTACAGATTTGTTGTTTACATGTTTACAGATCTGTTGTTAACATGTTGACAGATCTGTTGTTTACATGTTTACAGTCCTGTTGTTGACATGTTTACAGATCTGTTGTTTACAGATCTGTTGTTTACATGTTTACAGTCCTGTTGTTTACATGCTTACAGTCCTGTTGTTTACATACTTACAGTCCTGTTGTTGACATGTTTACAGATCTGTTGTTTACATGTTTACAGTCCTGTTGTTTACATGTTTACAGATCTGTTGTTTACAGTCCTGTTGTTTACATGTTTACAGTCCTGTTGTTTACATGTTTACAGATCTGTTGTTTACATGTTTACAGTCCTGTTGTTGACATGTTTACAGATCTGTTGTTTACATGTTTACAGATCTGTTGTTTACATGTTTACAGATCTGTTGTTAACATGTTGACAGATCTGTTGTTTACATGTTTACAGTCCTGTTGTTGACATGTTTACAGATCTGTTGTTTACAGATCTGTTGTTTACATGTTTACAGTCCTGTTGTTTACATGCTTACAGTCCTGTTGTTTACATACTTACAGTCCTGTTGTTGACATGTTTACAGATCTGTTGTTTACATGTTTACAGTCCTGTTGTTTACATGTTTACAGATCTGTTGTTTACAGTCCTGTTGTTTACATGTTTACAGTCCTGTTGTTTACATGTTTACAGATCTGTTGTTAACATGTTTACAGATTTGTTGTTTACAGATCTGTTGTTTACATGTTTACAGATCTGTTGTTTACATGTTTACAGTCCTGTTGTTTACATGTTTACAGTCCTGTTGTTTACATGTTTACAGATCTGTTGTTTACATGTTTACAGATCTGTTGTTTACATGTTTACAGTCCTGTTGTTTACATGTTTACAGATCTGTTGTTAACATGTTTACAGATCTGTTGTTTACATGTTTACAGTCCTGTTGTTTACATGTTTACAGATCTGTTGTTTACATGTTTACAGATCTGTTGTTTACATGTTTACAGATCTGTTGTTTACATGTTTACAGTCCTGTTGTTTACATGTTTACAGATCTGTTGTTTACATGTTTACAGATCGATCTGTTGTTTACATGTTTACAGTCCTGTTGTTTACATGTTTACAGATCTGTTGTTTACATGTTTACAGTCCTGTTGTTTAAATGTTTACTGTCCTGTTGTTTACATGTTTACAGTCCTGTTGTTTACATGCTTACAGTCCTGTTGTTTACATGTTTACAGTCCTGTTGTTTACATGTTTACAGTCCTGTTGTTAACATGTTTACAGTCCTGTTGTTTACATGCTTACAGTCCTGTTGTTTACATGTTTACAGTGCTAATGATGTGATTGATGATGTGATTGATGATGTGATTGATGATGTGATTGATGATTTGATTATGATGTGATTGATGATGTGATTGATGATGTGATTGATGATTGATTATGATGTGATTGATGATTTGATTATGATGTGATTGATGATTTGATTATGTTGTGATAGATGATGTGATTGATGTTGTGATTGATGATTTGATTATGATTTGATTATGATGTGATTGATGATTTGATTATGTTGTGATTGATGATGTGATTGATGATGTGATTGATGATGTGATTGATGTTGTGATTGATGATTTGATTATGATGTGATTGATGATGTGCTAATGATGTGATTGATGATTTGATTATGATGTGATTGATGATTTGATTATGATGTGATTGATGATTTGATTATGATGTGATTGATGATGTGCTAATGATGTGATTGATGATTTGATTATGATGTGATTGATGATTTGATTATGATGTGATTGATGATTTGATTATGATGTGATTGATGATGTGATTATGATGTGATTGATGATTTGATTATGTTGTGATTGATGATTTGATTATGATGTGATTGATGATGTGATTATGATGTGATTGATGATTTGATTATGTTGTGATAGATGATTTGATTATGATGTGATTGATGATTTGATTATGATGGGATTGATGATGTGATTGATGATTTGATTATGATGTGATTGATGATGTGATTGATGATTTGATTATGATGTGATTGATGATGTGATTGATGATTTGATTATGATGTGATTGATGATTTGATTATGATGTGATTGATGATTTGATTATGTTGTGATTGATGATGTGATTGATGATGTGATTGATGATGTGATTGATGATGTGATTATGATGTGATTGATGATGTGATTATGATGTGATTGATGATTTGATTATGATGTGATTGATGATGTGATTGATGATGTGATTATGATGTGATTGATGATTTGATTATGATGTGATTGATGATTTGATTATGATGTGATTGATGATGTGATTGATGATGTGATTATGATGTGATTGATGATTTGATTATGATGTGATTGATGATTTGATTATGATGTGATTGATGATGTGCTAATGATGTGATTGATGTTGTGATTGAATGTTCAGAGTTGGTGATTTCTGCCAGCTGTGTTTCTCACGTCTTTCTTTCTCTTACAGTTTCAACATGCTTTTGTTTGTTGTTGTTTGTTTACCAGAAGCTCAGACACATGGGTTCAGTGTGTGGGGTCAAAGGGAGGCTGTGGATCCTGAAGCTCTTCAGCCATTGGCCAGGACTCCGAGGAGTGACAATGTAGAACCCTGACAAACAAACAAACAAACAAACAACAACACAAATAACGCACAGTATAATAATAATAATAATTCAAAAAATAACAAAACTAATAATAACGATAACAACCGGAGCTGTTGCCCAGTGTGTGGTCGGCACTAGGGCCGCTGAGGGGGGGGAAAGTGGAACCGCTGGTTCGATACCAGTCTCCATCATCTTCATCATCCTGCTGCCTCCAGAAACACATGCCCTGCTCAAAGGAACAGGTCAGCTTCTGCTGGTCTGCGCACACACACACACACACACACACACACAACTTTGTTATTGTCCCTGACTCTGTGTGTGTGTGTGTGTGTGTGTGTGTGTGTGTGTGTGTGTGTGTGTGTGTGTGTATGTGTGTGTGTGTGTGTGTGTGTGTGTGTGTGTGTGTGTGTGTGTGTGTGTGTGTGTGTGTGTGTGTGTTACTGGAGAGCAGGGAGGTGTCGACTGCACTGAAGGTGGCATTGAACCCCGACAGGTTGTTGACATCATCACAGATGAACTCCATCATCGATTGGTCGCTGAAAAGCCACACGGTCCCTGGGGGGGCAGAGCCTGAGAGCTCAGCTGCCAATCAGAGAGAAGAGTATGTCACTGTGTGTGTGTGTGTGTGTGTGTGTGTGTGTGTGTGTGTGTGTGTGTGTGTGTGTGTGTGTGTGTGTGTGTGTGTGTGTGTGTGTGTGTGTGTGTGTGTGTGTGTGTTCACCTCTGAGCTGTCTGTCCGCTCCGACCCCTTCGTAGAGCTTCAGTCGATCCTTGTTCTCCTCAGTGTGGAACCGGAGGAAGTGGATCTGGACAGAGAGTCCTCGGTCCAGCCTGTGGACAGAAGACAGTTACTCCGAAATCTCCGGGTCCGTCCCACAGTCTGCGGTCGGTGTCAATCATCCGGTACCTGATGATCCAGCGACAGAATTTGCTGCTGTTGTGCGTCTCTGAGACGTCCGAACTGAACCAGCCACTCGGACCAATCAGGACGAACTGTCCGTCACACGCCGTGGCTACGGAGAGGAGAGGGGGGACATGCTGTCTCAGTGATGAAGCTCACTTCATCACTGGGGAGGTTGTTCAGGCTTAGCTAATGATTGACAGGTTTTCATGTGACTCCTCACCACAGAGAGCCTTGTATTCGTCCGAGCCATCGGGACAGTCCTGCTGTCCGTCACAGAGCCGACCGATCGGGATGCAGAGGGATGGATCGGCACAGGACGTCTGCAGAGGAGGACAGGTCTCTGAGGACAGACAGTTACCATCAGCTGGAAAAACCTTCCCTCCTGAGTTCCCACAGAGGTGGGCCAGAACCCCTTCACACTGCGGATAGAACCAGACCTTCCTCACCTGCCGTCGGAGAGACGCTTGTCTCGCCCGCTGTCGCAGAGACACTCGTCTCACCTGTCGGGGCAGCCGTCGTTACGTCCTGTTGCTCTGCGTGAATACGTTAATTTAGAGTTAGGGTTCGGGGGGAAAGAGTTTTAAAGAGGTTAAGGGTACGACCTCTCTGTGACCTCACCGGTGATCTGGATGCTGTTTCGATCGATGACCAATCCGGTGCCTCCGGCCTCCTGAAGCCCCGCCCCCAGCTGCTGCTCCACCTCCTTCAGGTCAATCAGCTGATTGAACCATAGGTCAAAGGTCACTGCCACACTGCCCTGGCTGAGGACACACAGATCAGAGATCAGCTGACCGACTGGTACCTGAACCTGTCTCCATGTTTAACAATACATCCACCTGTCACTCACCTGAAGGAGGACACCTTGCAGGACAGGAAGTGCTGTTTGAGCTGGCTGTGACCGAACGCCTCCGATACCTGTTGACCAAATAAAGCTCAGACTGTGATCAGCTGACCTCACAGACTATGTCATCCTTCATACACCATGGGGAAACTTTCCCAATAAAAGCCTGTGATCTCACCAGGTGTTGGACGTCATAGGCCAGGGATTTGAACCGCTGACTGCTGGAGTTCTTTAGCTCTTCAGAATAAAACACTCCCTCTGTGATCAGCATACGGCCGCTCTGCACTGCTGGCTCAACGGCACCTTGACACAAACAACAATACACACTATTTTAGCCTCCAACCAGTTTATTCAACGAGTCCCTGTTCTGCTTCCTGTTATGTTCCCTCTCCTGTAGTGTGCTCTATGGTGACATCATTCTGGAACACTCACGTCCCTGTTGGCCAGAGACGCTACATACTGACATACACCTGAACATCAGCAGGAGAGGACTCTTTAAAGTAGAGACTCTACATACTGATATACACCTGAACATCAGCAGGAGAGGACTCTTTAAAGTAGAGACACTACATACTGATATACACCTGAACATCAGCAGGAGAGGACTCTTTAAAGTAGAGACACTACATACTGATATACACCTGAACATCAGCAGGAGAGGACTCTTTAAAGTAGAGACACTACATACTGATATACACCTGAACATCAGCAGGAGAGGACTCTTTAAAGTAGAGACACTACATACTGATATACACCTGAACATCAGCAGGAGAGGACTCTTTAAAGTAGAGACTCTACATACTGATATACACCTGAACATCAGCAGGAGAGGACTCTTTAAAGTAGAGACACTACATACTGATATACACCTGAACATCAGCAGGAGAGGACTCTTTAAAGTAGAGACTCTACATACTGATATACACCTGAACATCAGCAGGAGAGGACTCTTTAAAGTAGAGACACTACATACTGATATACACCTGAACATCAGCAGGAGAGGACTCTTTAAAGTAGAGACACTACATACTGATATACACCTGAACATCAGCAGGAGAGGACTCTTTAAAGTAGAGACACTACATACTGATATACACCTGAACATCAGCAGGAGAGGACTCTTTAAAGTAGAGACTCTACATACTGATATACACCTGAACATCAGCAGGAGAGGACTCTTTAAAGTAGGGACTCTACATACTGATATACACCTGAACATCAGCAGGAGAGGACTCTTTAAAGTAGAGACTCTACATACTGATATACACCTGAACATCAGCAGGAGAGGACTCTTTAAAGTAGAGACACTACATACTGATATACACCTGAACATCAGCAGGAGAGGACTCTTTAAAGTAGAGACACTACATACTGATATACACCTGAACATCAGCAGGAGAGGACTCTTTAAAGTAGAGACTCTACATACTGATATACACCTGAACATCAGCAGGAGAGGACTCTTTAAAGTAGAGACACTACATACTGATATACACCTGAACATCAGCAGGAGAGGACTCTTTAAAGTAGAGACTCTACATACTGATATACACCTGAACATCAGCAGGAGAGGACTCTTTAAAGTAGAGACTCTACATACTGATATACACCTGAACATCAGCAGGAGAGGACTCTTTAAAGTAGAGACACTACATACTGATATACACCTGAACATCAGCAGGAGAGGACTCTTTAAAGTAGAGACACTACATACTGATATACACCTGAACATCAGCAGGAGAGGACTCTTTGAAGTAGAGACGCTACATACTGATATACACCTGAACATCAGCAGGAGAGGACTCTTTAAAGTAGAGACTCTACATACTGATATACACCTGAACATCAGCAGGAGAGGACTCTTTAAAGTAGAGACACTACATACTGATATACACCTGAACATCAGCAGGAGAGGACTCTTTAAAGTAGAGACACTACATACTGATATACACCTGAACATCAGCAGGAGAGGACTCTTTAAAGTAGAGACTCTACATACTGATATACACCTGAACATCAGCAGGAGAGGACTCTTTAAAGTAGAGACTCTACATACTGAAATACAGCTGAACATCAGCAGGAGAGGACTCTTTAAAGTAGAGACTCTACATACTGATATACACCTGAACATCAGCAGGAGAGGACTCTTTAAAGTAGAGACTCTACATACTGAAATACAGCTGAACATCAGCAGGAGAGGACTCTTTAAAGTAGAGACGCCACATACTGATATACACCTGAACATCAGCAGGAGAGGACTCTTTAAAGTAGAGACACTACATACTGATATACACCTGAACATCAGCAGGAGAGGACTCTTTAAAGTAGAGACTCTACATACTGATATACACCTGAACATCAGCAGGAGAGGACTCTTTAAAGTAGAGACTCTACATACTGATATACACCTGAACATCAGCAGGAGAGGACTCTTTAAAGTAGAGACACCACATACTGATATACACCTGAACATCAGCAGGAGAGGACTCTTTAAAGTAGAGACTCTACATACTGATATACACCTGAACATCAG